>NC_081407.1:693031248-693273748 GCF_030272615.1 Cryptomeria japonica
ATGAACTTTATTTGCATATTGATAATAGGTGGAAGTATGCAATGGACTCGGAGAAACAGATTAGAGAAAGAAGTCTGGTTCATCTCTTTCCTGACATGTTAGTAGCTGAAATTAAAGAACATCTGACAACCTACAACTCAAAGTTTCTTGTCAAGCAGAGAGCTTTAAAATTGATGAATGGGTTGTATATTGAAGTTGAAAATGAGACAAAAGCAAAATGGCAGGAAATATTTAAAGTCAAGGATGTCGGTGAGCAAGCTACAGTTGAAATTGTTGATGTCACCGAGCAAGATCCTGATGTTACCGAGAAAGACCCTGCTGACACCATTCAAATAGATGAAGATGTCATGGATACAGAGGCACCGGAATAGGAAATGATAGAAGGCAATGCATATGCAAAACTTGTATCTAGTGAATCAGTCTTGGAACAAGTTCAGCCTTATCCACCGGTCAAGCAACCTGTCTCAACCGAAAGCCCTCATGACACGGAGCAAGGCACCGAAGTTCACAAGTCTACAACAAGAGAAGAAACTACTCAAGAACAGACATCTCAAGCACCTTCTAACACTGAAAATGTTGCAACTAAGACACCGAATACTAAGGCACCAAAGGACTCTATAGAGGCTAAAGAAACCAATCAAAGTGTTGCCTCTATCGAGCAACCTACTGAGGGTCATCAAGCCT
Source organism: Cryptomeria japonica (assembly GCF_030272615.1). Lineage (NCBI taxonomy): Eukaryota > Viridiplantae > Streptophyta > Pinopsida > Cupressales > Cupressaceae > Cryptomeria > Cryptomeria japonica. The sequence goes on from NC_081407.1 coordinate 693,031,933, forward strand.
CACAAGCCCTTGTCTTAGTTCCATCGGTGAAAGGTAAAGAAAAGAAGATGAAAAAGTATAGTTTTATAGTTGATTTGTCAAAACCAATAGTGTTGCTCAATGTAGACATATCAAAATTGAAGGGGAAAGCACTCATTGATTTCGGTGAACTATGCAAAGTAAAGGCCGAACAAGAGAAGCAAATGGCCATTCAAAAGAAAAATAAGGTACTTCAGAAGGTGAAAGCACTCTTAATAGATATGCTACCTGAAGTTATAGTGTCAACTGATGCAGCCATCCACATTCAACTGGATGAACTCCTAACAAAAATAGAGACATCTGGAGTAGATGCATCGGAGTATTTGAGCAAACTAAAAGACAAAGAGCTCACTACGAAAATGATAGAAGAGGTACAGAAAGCTATAGCTATTGGCAAAGTTAAACTTGTCAAATTTATTGTTGAGTTGATTCCTCAACTCATGCACATTCTTTATTTATTTCAGAAACTCTACACATTTTCTTTATTCATTAAAGACATTAAGAATAAAACAGAGGCAATTAAGAAAGAGATCACCGATCTCTCAAGCAAGTTGACCACAGAGCCAAATTCAGTTCAAAATTTTTATACAAAGCTACAACAACTTATGGCTCAACAATTGGACCTAAGAAATGAAGAACACAAGATCAAGATGGACATAATGACACTTCAGACATTATTCCTTCCCCATCTTTCATCCGTCCAAGAACAGATCAACCGAGCAACCTCCTTATCTACTACACAAGAGGGAAGCACTCTAGATGGCTTAATATCATTATTGGCTGATATTCAAGCACAGAATTCTTTAATGGACAATGTAAAGAATGCACTCTCTGTCACTCTCACTGAAGCACAGATCAAGTACAAATCCATTTTTGATCAGTTACCACCCCTAAATGGTAATTAAGTTTTGATGTTTGTCAAAAAGGGAGAGTGATATGATATAGTATTAAAGGAGTGATACAGTATTGGGGGAGTGTAGCATTCAAAGCATCAAATTATAAGATCAAACAAAAGGAGTATAGTATACAGGGGGAGTATACCGAGCAGAGCAAGCAGAGTATCCAAGAGTAGTGAACCGAGTAGTACACAGAACAGTAAGCAAAGCACACAAAACAGATCACCAAGCATGCAAAATCAGAGTTTTGTATAGTATATCAATAAGGGGAGTATATCTGGATATATTATTGACTATTGTATATACTAATTTTGCAAGTATATAGATTATTGAGTTATAACTTTGAAAGTAGTTTTTGTCAAACATCTCAACTAATTTCAAAAGGGGAGATTGTTACTACTTATCAAGTTGCCATTAGTTTTATGTTCAAAGTTATTCTATACACTCTAGTCAGTTATCTCTACCGAGATATTCAGTCGGTATGAACAGTCCAATCGATTATTGAAGAAAGTGGTCTCAGAACGTAGTATACACCGAGCTGTCTATCGAGTATCATTTCATGTCTATCGAGCAGCAAAGATGACATACCGAGTTGATACACACTGAGTGAAACGTGTTACCAGATTCATTGAACCTGGACATACATATGAAAATGTGTTACAAGATCGAGGAACATCTAACCGTTATCACATTAGAAATTGCACTTAAAGATTGTGTATGATTTTGAGGTCATCTAACCAATGAAATATTTTGCATGGTTATTCATTCAATAAAACATGCTTGTAAGATTGAAGCAATGAATGGATCACTGTCATAAGAGATCCATTTATACAGCATGAGTTAAGAATTAAAAAAAGGGTGTGTGCATGAGTATAAGAAGACTGTTACAGAGACACAGAGGTCACCGAGAAGGTTTTCAGAGAACAGTCGAAGAACAAAGTAAACAGAAGGGTTTACCGAGTTACTATATGGGTTACCGAGGTATGCTATAAGCAAGGTAATCATATTCTGAGCACATAGAATCTGCTATAACATTCCAGATGTAAAGTTGCAGATATTTGTAATGATTTTATTGTAATATTTTGAAGTTGTAAAAGAAACCTTTAACATGGTAAAAGACTCTTAATCAAGTCGATAAATTGTAAAGCCTCTAACCAGGTGCAGCATTTAGATTAAGTGTTGTAAAATCTTTTAGTAAGGTAGATCTAATAGATCTTGATACTCCTAACAGGGTAATCTATCAGAAATAGCTAAACATGTAGCTCTAACCGAGCACTCTTTATTATTGCAGTAGTGAAGTTGTGGGTGCCATCCCCACCACAATTTTTCTCTCTAACCAAGAGTTTCTGCGTAACCAAAATATATGTGTTATGGAGTGAATCATGTATGATTGTTATCTATTTGTTTTAGCTTTATATTATGTTACTGCACTATTCGGTTTATGCATAACAGTAAAGTTATTATTGAAGAAAAGTTTTGAAGTACTGAATCACCCCTCCCCTCTCAGTACATTAGCTTTCAATATTGGGCCTAACAATCACTTCCCTGTCCAGTTGGAACTAGAAATTGGAAAGACTCGATTCTCTGGGAATTTTTATTTTCAAAGCATGTGGTGGCAGGATGGGAAATTCTTGTCTTATCTAAAAATTTTGTGGGAAGAGAGTAATATATTTGAATGTACGCCCAGTTTCTGTTTTGTTGCAATTACATTTCCTTAAGGATAAAATTAAGAAGTGGAATGTACAATCCTTTAGGAATATTTTTTCTGAGGCTAGAGGAGGAGATTGTGTCTCTTAATGAGAAGGTGATTTGGACAGGAATGACTAATGTTGATTTTGAAAAAGGAAAGGAGCTAAAGGAATGTCTCTCAGGGGTATTTATTAAGGAGGATATTTTCTGGCGTGACAAGTCTAGGGAGATGTGGATTTCGGCAAAAGAATTAAATACAAAGTTTTTTCACTTGTCGGTTAAGGCAAAGAGATTGCTCAACAGGAACGAGGTGATCAAGGATGAAAATGATATGTGGTATTCGGCTGGAGATAAAATAGAGAGGGTTGTAGTTAGACACTTTGAAAACCTGCTTGGCTCATTTGCAGGAAGTGATGTCAGTAAGAGGGATAATATTTTAGAAGTGATTAACTAAGTTTTATCCTAGGAAGAAAACAAAGCTTTGTTGCTTCCTTTCATTATTGAGGAGGGAAAGAAGGTGACCTTCTTTCTTCACCCTAATAAAGCACCAGGCTCTGACGGTTTTATAGTAGAGGTCTTTCAAAAGTATTGGGATTTCATGGGGGAAGACATTTGGAGGATGGTGGAATTTTTTAGGAGGAAGAGGAAATTCGCAAGAGAAATCAATAACACCATCATTGTTCTTATTCCTAAAAAAGCAAAATTATGAATCAATGGCGAATTATTGACCTATCACTTTGTGTAACTCGATTTACAATATCACTAAAGGTAGATGGTACCAAAGTTCTTTCTTGAATTGCTTGTTGTGTTGGATTGAAAAAGTTTGATGTGATAAGGTTTAGAGAAATTTGAGATGTATTACAGACTCAACTACCTATTAATGAGAAGATGCACTCATAGACTATTTTTAACCTGCATAGAAATGTCTCTTAGGATGAGTTTATCCTAGATGTAGAGACACTCTAAAAGTGATGTGTTGTGTTTGATTCAAGCAATATTGAAATAGAACTTAGGACAAAAACCTTTTGATGTTTTGAGAGTTGGAATGGATTTAATGAGATGTGAATGTGATAATGGATGAGATGTTCAACTTCAATAGAAACTTTGTGTTACAAAAGGAAAAAATTCTTCATCTTCTTATTCAGGGGTTGGTGGTTCTACCCTAGCTGAATTATATGTGATACAAATATCTAGAAAGAAAGCAGGATTGATCTTGCCTCCCTTATTTTGATGATAACTCAAAGCTTTGTATTGAGTAAAAGCTTTGCGGTTTAATGTTTCTTGATCAAACTCGTTTGATATCCCTTGAAGGTAAAGACACATGTGACGTAAGAAGGTTCTATGAGACAGAAAGATTTGTCTATTAAGATAGAAGAATTTCCTAATTTTGATAAAAGCCTTTGAGCTTAATGGTCTTTTCTTCAAGTTGATGTGTTGAAGAGGATTCTTCTTTATCAAGATGTGAAGAATGGTCATATAGTTTGATACTTTTGATTATTGCTCTTTGTTTTTGATCTTTTGTGTTTTTGAAAATGTTGGTGTTGGATGAATACTTGTTTTGGATTTTGATTTTATGATTTTTATTTGACAAGAAAACAAAGCAAACACACAAACACAAGAATGTTGCCTCAAAAGGCACAATAAGTATGGGTCTAGATCAACCCAATCTTTCGAACTTTTTATGACCCTTTCCTTCAAATGTATTTTAGGTGTTTCCAAAGCCTGAAGACAGCCCAATTTGCACTACTCTTGACTCAAAAATGAAAAATACTTCCAACACTTTTTATCCCTAAGGTCAAATGGGCAATTGCAATAATTTCGGCCCACATCTTGATATTTCTTCGACTTTGGTACTACATACCTTATGATTCCCGTCGTGGCACGTAAGGATGTGATATACTAAGTCTTGCATGAGCATAACAAATAGATGATCCCTATGATGGGGGATTCGCCACTTTTATCGAGCTATAAGTAACCTTTCAAAAAGCTATGTTTCTACTCAAGGAAATATGTATGGTGAGTATCTTGGGAGCAAAACCATCTATGCTCTTGCACTGAATTTATAACAAATATCCTCAATCAATAGAACGGGTGGGATACTACTTAAAAGTGTTTAGTAATTTTTTATGTTTTTGGACATAAGTTCATTCTGCAGTGACTCACTTAAGAGCCTTGTAACTTGTGGTGGGGCCCATTTGTCCTTTCAGCAAGTTACACTATAGGAACAGCTATACCCAAGGCTACAACTTTCACTCTCACCTTATTTCTATAGTGGCTCGAAGGATTTACCGCACGAGGTCATTCCCAAGTGTGATGTGTCTCTTGGCAGGCCTCTCTTAAAAAGATAAAACTTGAGTGTTACTAACACTTTTCTCTTGCACCTAGGACCACGAAAGTCAAGGGAGAGGATAGTGTGTGTTAGAAGTAGGACCACTCGACCAACTCTTTTGCACAAGTGTGCCAAACACAAAATACACTTGTTATTTTTAACTTGCCATTGCAATGATGTTCTATCTAATTGGAGATGTTGCCCCAACAACCATGATGTTTTTTTTAACTTCAAAGGCAATATGTTTGAGTAAACTAGAATTTGAAATCCTGGTCAACTTAATGAAAAACACGTTTGCATGAAGTAAAATCATTTTGCAAAAATGAGACAAGTTGATTGTTCTTTTTACTTGCACAAAAATTGAAGTGTTGATTGTGAATTTTTAATTCCGGATTGATGCAAGAAAATCAATTTTTTGTGTTGTTGATTTTAAGCACCAAAAGAGAATGAATCCTAACTTGCAAGAAAGAAAGTTTGTTTTGTTGATTTTTAAAGCACCAAAATGAATTTTGAATCCTAACTTGCAAGAAATAAAGTTTGTTTTGTTGATTTTAAGCACCAAAACGAAATTTGAATCCTAACTTGCAAGAAATAAAGTTTGTTTTGTTGATTTTAAGCACCAAAACGAAATTTGAATCCTAACTTGCAAGAAATAAAGTTTGTTTTGTTGATTTTAAGCACCAAAATGAAGTGTTTTTGATTGTTAAGTAACAAAAAGGGGTTAGTTTAAAACCTGCACACGAAACGAACAGTTAGAAAAATCCAAAAACATGGTGGGCTTCCACAAGCCTAAAAAATAATGTTATCGGTTACAAGGCCTTTCTTTTACAACGTTATGTTACAATAGCACTACTCTGTGTGACAACAGAAGCACTACTTAACACAAATGCACTAAAATATAGACAAAAGCGCCAAAGTAAAATATTTGAACAGCAAATACAAGTGCACTAAAATATGGACAAAAGCGCTACTTAATAATCAAAAGCACTATAACATGGGCAATAGTGCTAAATTTGAGACAATAGCGCCATTGTAAGAACAATAGCACTAAAATATCAAATTGCAATAGTGCTAAAACGCGAATGAAAGCATCAAAGCGCGACCTGTGTGTCAAGCTAAATAGTCAAAAAGTTAGTTTGTAAAAAAAAAAGTTGTTGGATTCACGTCGGGTTCACCAAATGATGCTCTGCAAAATGGACAACGTTGGACTAAAACATGTGGTTGTATAACACACAAAAACACAAGAAACAAAGAAGAGTTAGTGTTAATCAGCCAAAAACTAATCTAAGCAGGCATACCAAGAGAGACACTAAAAACAAAGTAAAGCATTTAACTATGAATATAAATGCAAGAAGACATCTCCAAATGTCTTCTGCCATGCTCTTAGCTCCTTCTCCCTTGTTCCTCTCCTCTCCAAGTTCCAAATTAGTGTAGCTCTCAGCAGCTTTTTGCACTATGGATGCCTTATGGAGGTTCAAGATAAAAAGATGATTAATCTAAAATGTTATGCAAGTGTGAACAAAAGCTAAAAATGAGAGATTATATAATTAGCTACTGTTGATTTTAAGCCAAAAGAGTGAATATGATTGATTATGCTAAAATGCTCTCTAAAATTCTCTATAACTTAGATGCATACAAGTTTTTTAGGATCTGGATTATGAAGAAATGAGCTCTATTTATAGGAAAAATGGAGCAATGGACGGTTGAGATTAAGTAATCTCAACAAGGGTCAGGATTGAGTGGTTTAAGATCCATGTGAGGGTTTTCAATCCAATCTCAGGATGACAAGTATCAATATGAGATAGGTTGAGAGGAGACGGAATAAGCATTAAATGCTTGGCATGACCTAAGAGTTAACTTAGGAGTTAAGGTCAAGGTTGGGTTGAGTGAATAAATTTTTAATTCAAAGAATAAAGCTTTTATCCAATGGATAAACTCTTGTGCAAAGGTAAAAGGGATAACCATGGTCAAAGCAATAAATGTTTGAGGAGACACGTCAGTCACATGAGGGTTGAGTTAGGGGTTAACCATAAATGGTCATGTAAGAGCCATAAGTGGTTTGGAAGACTTTTAGAGGTTAATTTGTTGAACACACAAAACATTTAATGCTTTTCAAAGACTTTGAAGTCTTTGAGAAGTGACTCCAAGTTGCTTAGGAATGTGACAATAATTAAGGGATGGATTAGGTTAATTAGGAAGGGTTTAGAAGAATCTAGAAGGGGGTTAGCATTGCAAGTGGGTTTTGTGGGTGAGGGAAAATAGGATTTAATTAAAATAAAATTAATTTCAACTTGTGGTTGCAACTTCCATTTGAAAGAAAACGCAAGTGGGGGGGATAAATGATTTAAATAAATATTTTATTTAATTTATTTTAAAAAGGAAAGAGGAATTTAAGTTAAATAAATAAGATTTATTTATTTAATTGATTGTGAATTTGGTTTAATGAATTAATTAAAATAAATTGAATAATTTATTTAATTAATAGGAGAATGTTTTGTAAGTGAATTAATTAAATATTAATTTAATTAACTGATGGCTAGTGGGTTTTTAATCAAATAAATAGCACATATTCATTTAAATAAAATGGATAGATTTATGTGACTACATTTGCCCCTCTTTGAGACGGTGTGGTTTATCGCGTCGTTTCAAAGAAAGAAAAATAGGTGTGAAGAAATGCCCCATAAAATATTAATTTAATGGGTGGTATGCCCCCTCGAAATATGGGCCGAAAAATTTCAAAAAATCGGGCGATCTCTCGAAAAAGAATGAAAATTGGCAGGGTCGAGGGTCAAAAAATTTCAAAAAATCGGGCGATCTCTCGAAAAAGAATGAAAATTGGCAGGGTGGTAGAAGAAAAGATTTTAGCAATTCTAGTGAAAAATAGAAGAAATCAGAGATAAAAGGAAGAAATGGGAAGCTCAGGAAGTTCACGGGGACCACGGCGGTCAACGGGGGAAAATTAAGGTTACGACGAAGGATATATATGGGGAGGAAGGGGTGAAAACAAGCTCATTTGCGTTCGCGTCCATAGTGAAATTTGAGCTCTGGGAGTGACCTTTTGGAAGAGAAAGCAGCAGTCAGGATGTTGGTTCCCATAGCAGAGCACCGATTAGAGAGAGTCTGACGATTCCAGTGGCTAGACGACTACGGACTAGCGGTATGTGAATTTGAAATTTTGATTTTTATGCATATTTTATATGTTTTTTGCTTAGTCCAAGTTGAATCAACACAATAGCACTAAAACTATGTTTTGGTGCTATTGTCAACTTAATTAGCACTATTGTGCCACTATAGCACTATTGCGTAGTGGTTTTAGCATTTTTGTCAAGTCTTGCACTATGGTATAGCTTCTTTAGCGCTATTGTTTGTGTAGCGCTATTGAGTAGTTGATTGAGCGCTATTGTTGTGAAGTAGTGCTATGGTATAGTCAATGTAGCACTATTGCATAGTTGGTTTAGCACGTTTGTGATAGTATTAGCACTGTTGTGTTCAAAATAGCGCTTATGTGTAAGAAGATAGATGCCCCAGTGTGTGTGAAAAAGGATCTCCTGATGTCAATGATGGATAGATGGAGATGTGAGGTGAGAGTTGTTTTGAACCATGGCAGCCCTGATGAGACTTAGGTCATTAGGATAAATGCATGTTGAAGTCTAGGTGTGCCATGATTGCTTACCTATTGAGACCTGAAGATACTAGATCAAAGTATCTGTTGATAGTCTAGGTTTAAACTTAAGAAAGTTTGAAACAAAACAACTGATGATGATGGTTGATGCACGTGTGTAGGAGGATCTATGCATCTTATAGATGCGTGAGAGGCATCCCGCCACACAGGTGTTGTGCAATCGTTTGACAGAGGCCGAGGTGGATTGTATTGCAACAACAGGCCTGTATGATGTTATGTATATGCCTGTGATTCGGACAAATCGGGGGTTGATCACAGCATTGGCCGAGCGATGGCATAGTGAGATATGTGTGTGTTTCACTTGGTGTAGGGGGAGATGACAGTGACACTGGAGGATGTATGGTGCATCCTGCACATTCCTATTCGAGGAGAGGTGGTGAGCTATGACCGAGCGTGGGGACATTAGCAGTGCAGAGATTTTTTGAGGATGTCTTCATTGATGATGGGTTGATAGCCTGGGAGGATATAGCAACTTTATATGAGCCATTACTAGCAGTGCTATCCGGGATTGTTGGGGGGTTGCTTTGTCCAGATCGACGATCGCATGGACTTGTCGTTGGTTGGGGTCAGGTGATCGAGTAGATGATTACAGAGGGGACCCGATTTGCATGGGGACTGTGCATTCTATCGCATGTATATCAGGATCTACATGAGGTAGCATAACGAGGGAGGGGCTCACTGGGAGTGGGTATCATGCTGCTACATATCTAGGCCTGGGAGCACTTACCGATTACCTGACCAGTTAGTCTGAGATCCTGAGCAGTGGACCAGCCATATGTATACATGTATGGTGGTATGATGAGTCAGCCCCACCTGGGGAAGTTAGAGTGGTGGCGGCAGGCACTAGATGACTTGGATACAGTGATCTGGAGGTCATATATTGAGTGTGATCTGTGGGAGGAAGATGCGAAGGCATTGCCATTTGTATTCATGACATGATACCTCATTGGTAGGATAGCCTACAATGTGGAGAGACAGTTGCCTAGCAGGGTGTTGAGACAGTTTGGGCAGAGGTAGGGATTGCCTAGTGGTTCGGGAGAGTATGCACAGGTAGTCCGAGAGAGGTACCTATGGGGGCTAGTGCTACTATATGATCAGGCATTGGCAGAGTTCCGCACCTTACAGGAGAGACCATGGTAGATGAGGTCGGGGGTAGTAGATGTTGGGGTGTCAGAGGAGCATACACAATATATTGCAGCACATCTGATTCCTTGGATATCAGATCCGGCAGTGCCAATTCCAAATTTTGAGGAGGATAGGGGACGGAGACGGAGGAGGAGAGGAGGGCATAGAGTAGTAGGTGGACGGGGGAGAGGGGATGGTGGTGGTGGGGATGGAGGAGGTGGTGATGGAGGAGGAGGAGGAGGGGGTGGTGGGTTTGGAGGAGGTGGTGGAGTCAGAGGTGGAGGTGGGGGGTGGTGGACGATTACAGCGGAGAGGGAGAGGTGGGCAGCCATTGCGGCTATCTCAGGGACCTTTGATGCAGGGAGGCATGAGATTAGGTGGCAGGGATGCAGGTGAGGGACAAGCACCTATGGATACAGGGGAGGGAGCCACTAGAGAGGCACCTATGGATATGGGGGAGGGAGCTATAGGTGGAGATCTGCGGGACCATATGATATTATTCTTGCAGACGCGGCTCAAGGATATGGAGGCAGAGGTGGCAGCTAGAGATGTGCAGTTGTTTGCATGAGAGTCAGAGCTGACGGTGGTGTTGCAGGAGAGGGATGAGGTCATGGAGAGATTTGTGGCGTTGCAGGAGAGAGTACGGGTGGGAGCAAGAGTAGGAGCGCAGGGTCCTACTGGGGATGCTATGAGGGAGATGCGACGAGCACATGAGGAGATAGATTATTAGCGGGGTTTATATGAGCAGGTGGTGTCGGCTAGTCAGCGAGTACTTAGCTATTCATAGATATGGTGGGCGAGATCAGAGTGGTCTCAGAGGATGCAGAGAAGTGGTGGTGTGATGGGTCCTCCACGGAGAGATAGATTAGGTGGTGTGGGGACTAGTGGGGGAGCAGGTGGTGATGGTGGTGCAGCATCTGGTCAGAGTGGCATCTAAGAGAGCATTTTGTATGCATGTTTTTTACATTTGTCATTTTGGACTATGTCTTGGATGGTTGTTGGTAGCCACTTTTTTTTGGACTTCATTGTACTTTGATACATGTATATTTTTGGCGATATGATGTGATATATATGAGGAGATCCCATATTTTGTGCTGATATGCATTTTGATGACATGTATGGATGCTTATGTAGGATGATGATTTTATGATTTATGCTCAGATGGATAGTTGAACTTGCTATATGTATGTGTTTTTATGAGATGATTCCTATATGCATGTTTTATGATGATCTATTCTTACATGATGTCTATATGCAATTTTGTTTGTGAATGGGATGCTAATATGTGGATGCAGGTTGATATATGTGTTCATGATGTGTTTGGTGATGTAATGTCTTATGTATGTAATGCCATGATGGTTACGTATGCATAATGAAATGATGATGGTGGTACTTTGGATTTTTATGTTTGATGAGACAATGAGATAATTGGACGTAATGGTGTTATGATATAACGCACTTTAAAATGAATGATTTTATATATGTAAATGCATCTAGATGGTTTTTAGATGAGTGTGATATGAATAAACAAATGTAAACTACAAATGTTTAAATGATGATTTCTAAATGAATGCATATGGATAATGTATGAACTTATGTGGAAACAAATGGTTTTATTATGATTCTAAATGGCGAAAAATATGATGAAGTGAAATGATAATGTAATGATAATGCAACTTATGGGTAATGAATAACTGCACCTTAATGCATTGTAATGAATCCTAAATGAAATGCAATGAATGAGTATAAGAATATACTAAATGAATGCACTTAACTAATGGATAGATAAATAAATGTATGCGACTATGGAAATCTAAACAAATGCATGGTACACATGTGTTTAAATGATGATAAATGATGATTGGTAACTGACACTAAATGAATGCATAGTAATGGCTAATAATGATAGGAAATGCACACAAGGACAATTTTATCATATGAATGAATCTAAATGTCATGATTTATGCAATGATGCAATGATATAATGAGACTAATAAATGATAATGAACTATATGCAGTTTTATGCAACTAAATGACATAAAATGCACTCGATGCAAATGCAACTAAATGTGATGATGAAGATATGATCATGATAGATGAATGCAAGGTTGTGCAGACTTTGCATGATGAACTAATGATGTATCAAAGTACTCTATCATGATTGTATAAAAGACCAACTCAATTTTCACATAACTACTCATATTAACTTTGTTCACACTTGCATAAAAAACCATGTATATGAATAATGAATGAGTAAATGGATAGGCGATATGCAACGGATTGCAATATAAACAAATGAGATGAAATGATGATCCATAGTGCTTTATTTTCATCATTGAGCTTTAAAAATGTTGTAAGAAAATACAAGCAACTTGACATAATGATTCAAGATGACCTGAGTATTCCTTACATGGATTTTGATGTAGCAAGTTAATACAAGCAACTTGATATAATGGATCAAGTTGACCTGAGTATTGCTTGCAGAATAGACAAGGATTATCTCCTTTCATGCATGACTTGGAACGTCCTTGATCTTTTGCCAATCATATCCCGAGACAAGTTCATACCGTAGTAAGAGATAAACCATTATCGAGCTTGGATGTGGCAGTAGGAACCAAAGATGGAGCATTGTACCTGTAAGCAAACAGCATATATAAAGAATAAAGAATATGGACCCTCGATAATGGTTCATGCTCATATGGTGGAGGTATACGCTGTAGTCAGCAAGACATAGTGATCTATGACTATATTTCACATATGATCATGTAACTTAGTGAACTTCCCACGTAGACACCATTAGTACATGCCCCAGAACTTCATTGGAATAATTCACGGAAGACTTACAAACAATGTTGTAGGAACCATCTCAGCTACTCTAATCACCTACGGATATCTCGGAGTAGCATAGGAACCTGATATATATATATATATATATATATATATATATATATATATATATATATATATATGAATGAATAACCTACAAATCAACCAAGTATTTGATAGCTTAAACAGAATTTTCTTGTCAAAGAAAAAGTCATCTTGTCTTTGTTTTGGTAAGGAAGGATGCATCCTTCTTAAGACAGTTGGTGTGTCGATGTTGATTGTTGGGTTGATGCGATGTGATCATTGTTTGAGTAGTTCAAAATGTTTCCTTGGTATCTGCTTTGAAAAATGTGTGTACATGGTGTTGCCATGTTTTTGATTGATTTTGATGTTTTCGAAATGTTTTTGGATTTTATGAGATAGTTTTCCAATGTTTTTGGTATTTTGTGAGATAGTTTTGAATGTTTTTGGATTTTGTGAGATAGTTTTGAATGAAAAACTCAATGAATCACAAAATAATGTAGAATCCACTTCCATCAACTAGATTAAGGGTATTGCCCCTAGTTTAGACATGACCATGAAAAAGCGGGATGCAAGACGCGTGAAGGACTATCCTTGATTGCAAATCAATAACAAGCCATGGTTTGGACGGATGGATGAATGAATGAAATAAATGTGATCACAACAAGTCTAAAAGACAATGGAGCCATAGCCGTTATGAGTGGTGCCTGTTTGCCAAGTTTTCACCATCGTACTTACCCAAGGAGCCACCGGAGTGGTTGCTCACCATTTGGATGCATGATTTTTCTTTACTATTTTGATTTTTTTTGTATTTTCTTTAGGATATTTACCTGAATGTTTTTGGTGTTTTGCCGGTATGATTGGGAGCCTGATGCTCTATGCAGCTTATGTATAAAACCTTTTGAGGTGCATGTTGTTTATTGGATCTGTTAGTGGTTCTCCTTCTAAAGTAGCCAACTGATATGCCCCAGACCCAAATACAGTAGTGATAACATATGGACCCAACCAGTTTGATTCAAACTTTCCCTGATGTTCTTTGTTTGGTTGGTTACAAGGATTCTCTCAAAGAACAAGATCACCTACCTCAAATGTACAAGGTCTAACTCGATGATTATAGCTTCTACGTATGCGCTGCTGATAAGCTTTGCGGTGATTGTATGCAGCTTGTCATTTCTCATCGAGTAGCTCTAAGTCCTAAAGATGGGAGACTCAGTATGCTTCATCATCTATCAGATTATGCAAGGAAACCCGTAGAGATGGTATCTCAACCTCAATAGGAAGGATAGCTTCAGCTCCATAGACCAGTGAATAGGGAGTTGTCCCTATAGGGGTTTGAATGCTAGTTCGATATGCCCATAGTGCTGGATTTAATTGAACACACCAATCATGACCAGCATCATTGACTATCTTCTTGAGTATTCTTAATATGTTTTTGTTTGATGCTTCGGCCTGACCATTGCCTTGTGGGTAATACGGAGTGGAAAAGCGGTGTTGGATGTGAAATTTCTCACAGAGTTCACGGACATCCTGATTCTTGAAAGGAAGACCGTTATCTGTGATGATGGACATGGGTACACCATACCGACAGATGATGTAATTAAGGATGAATGAGGCGATCTTCTTGCCAGTGAATTGGGTAAGTGGAACAGCTTCGATCCACTTTGTGAAGTATTCGATGGCGGTAATAATGAATTTGTGGTCATTGGATGAAGATGGATGGATTTTACCCACAAGGTCAAGGCCCCATTGACAAAAAGGCCATGGTGTTGTGATTGGTTGCAATTCATGTGCTGATGCATATATCAGGTCTCCATGAACTTGGCATTTCTTGCACTTTCTAACAAAGTAGTAGGAGTCTTTTTCCATGGATGGCCAATAGTATCCAGTGCACATGAGTTTCTTGGCTAGTGACGGACCGCTTGCATGAGTTCCACAAATTCCTTCATGTACCTCTTCCAAGGCCTTTGTTATCCCATCCTGTTCTAGACATCGAAGGAGAGTACCCTCCAGACTGCGTCAGTATAGGGTTTCAGCAATAATGGTATATCGAACAGTTTGGCGAATGAAAGTTTTATGTTGGTTATTGGATTGGTTAGGAGGAAGTGTGTGATCGCAGAGCTAGGTGTAGAACTCACCATACCATGGGGATTCGGAACCGATAAGGAAACATACCATCTCAGATTTGGGGATATCATAAGAGGGAATCCAAAGTTGTTCGACCAAGAACTCGTAGCGTGTTGAATTCTGTGGAAGATCTAGGAGAGATGCAATGGTAGCCATAGCGTCAGCAGCTCGATTCTGATCTCTGTGTATCTACTCAAAGGTGATAGTAGTGAATGATGTTTTTAATTTGTCCACCATTTGTTTGTATGGCATGAGTTTGTCATCCTTGGTCTGATATTCATCTGTTTCTTGTCGAATGACCAGTTGGGAGTCGCCATATACTTGTAGTTCTTGTAACTTCCATTGTATGGCTAGCCTGAGTCCTGTGATCAAGGCCTCATTCAGCTATGTTGTTTGTACATAGAAATGTGAGCCTATAAGACTTTGGGATGTTGTCACCTTGAGGTGTGATAAATAGAATGCCTACCCCCGATCCATGCCTAGTGTATGAATCATCAAAGTATAGTTTTCATGGTTGTGCTACTGTGATCATGAATATCTCTTCATCTGGAAAATTGGAAATGAGAGGATGATCACCTATGAGGGGAGCATCGGCCAACTGATTTGCAATAACTTGACCCTTAATAGCCTTACGGTCCACATACTCGATGTCAAATTCACTTAGAATCATTACCCATTTGGCCAAGCAGCCTGTCAATGCTGCTTTACTGAGTCAGTATTTGAGTGGATCAATTTTTGCAATTAGTTGTACTTTATGTGTCAACAGATAGTGCCTTAGTTTAGTGGCTACCAAGATTACTGCTAGGTAAGCTCGCTCAATAGGGGTGTAATTAAGTTCATAGCCAACTAGTGTGCGAGAGATGTAGTAAACACCACACTCTTTCCCTTCTGCGTTGTGTTGTGCCAATAATACACCCAATGTTGTACTTGTTGCTGATATATAGAGTAGTAGAGGCTTACTCAGATCTGGTGGGATCAACAATGATGTATTCATGAGATAATCTTTAAGCATCTAGAATGCTTGCTGGCATCTAACATCCCACTGAAAGCGGATGTTCTTGTGTAGCAGGTGTGTAAAGGGGTGACACTTATCTGCCAGTTGTGCAATGAATCTTTGGATGGATTGAAGTCATCCTTGTAATGTCCTTAGCTCACTAATATTCTTGGGAGGTGGCATGTCCATGATTGCTTTGACCTTTGCAGGATCGACCTCAATGCCTTTGCTTGAGACAATGTATCCTAGAAGCTTTCCGGAGGTTACTCCAAAGACACATTTCTTTGGGTTGAGTCAAACATGATATTGTTCTAGTCTATCAAAGGTTTTCTCTAATATTTCTAGATGACCTTCTCTTGTGAGTGATTTTTCCAGTAAGTCATCAACATAATCTTCCATTATAGTATGCATCATGTCATGGAAGATGGTGGTCATTTCTCGTTGATAAGTCGCTCCTGCATTCTTTAGACCAAAAGGCATTACATTCCAGCAGTATGTTCCCCATGGAAATGTGAAGGTCATCTTATGTTGATCCTCTGGTGCAATCTTTATCTGATTGTACCCTAAAAATCCATCCATGAGTGAAAGCATGGCATGTCTTGTTGTTAGGTCCACTATTATGTCGATATTTGGTAGGGGGAAGTCATCTTTAGGACATGTGTCGATAGGCACAATATTGGATATCCAATCTGCATAATCAATTGGTTTAATAAAACCAACATCTAGAAGTTTCTTAAGTTCTGCTTTGACTAGTACTGCAATCTGAGGATGCATCTTGTGAAGCTTTTGTTTGACAGGTTTGGCTCCTTCTGCGATGGTGAGGTGATGCATGACTAAATCAGGATCAAGCCCAGGCATGTTTGCATATGACTATGTGAATTTGATCTGATGCTTCTGGAAGAACTCTACAAACTTAGGTTGTTCCTCTGGAGTTAAAAGAGATGCCAGATATATGTGGTGAGGAGTTTCAGGAGTCCCCATGTTGTATTCTTTTGTCTCTTCAATGAGAATTGTTTATTGTTCCTGTTGTGTACTAGAGGGGAGAATGTCAAACCTTTCATCCTCAGGCACCTCAGAGAGGTTTTCACCATTGGATACGCTCTTTCTTTTTACTTTTGTGGGATCAAACAATGCCATCGTGTGGTTTTCACTGGAAGATCCATGTTTTATTGTTATATTTTTGGAGCTGAAAGGTTTGGCATCCGCCCCAAAGTATGTTGTGCTATTAAGTTCAATGGTGAATCCAGCTTTGTGATACCCACTTGGTATGTTATCCCATAGTTCCAAAAAGTCAATGATTGCCTCATCGTTTTGGAAATGGTCAAGACATGGTGGATTAGGTTGGTTCCATTCGATGAGTTCAGGATGGATAATGGGAATTACCTCATTGATTAGGTAAAGTTTGTTAGATGTGTCAATGAGGGTTAAGACGTTATGGTGAAGGTCGTTGATGGTACTCTCCCTGTTAGAATCAGGCGTAGGATGTGACGTAGGGTCTATGGAAGAAGTTTCCAATTTAGGAACCCAAGAGGTCTTTATTTGTGCTTCTCTGTAAACAGGGATGTCTTTGTGGGGTGGAGGTGGTGATGTGTCTTCCTCATCTGAAGTATTAAGTTGTATGGAATCAAATTCCCACTCATGTGAGTCAGTCTCTGAGTCACTTTCCAGTAGTCGCTTACTGTACCATACGGGGATATCCTTTGAGTTAAACACTGCAGATGTGATTGGTTGATGTACCTTTGGAGGTGAAATGATTGGTGCTGCAGGAAGGATTATGGGGATCAATCAATTTGATACGGGGAGTATCGGTACTATTGACTCTGCTGCTTCAGCTAGAATTGTCAGTGTTGTATATACTGTTGTGGGTTCTGATACAGTTGCTACTGCTAATGGTGATTTTGATGTTATTGGTGTTGCTAATGGGGTTATTAGTTTGATTGGTGGGATGATGGGTATTGTAGATGGTTGTTCTAGGATTTTTAGCCTCAATGGGGCAGTTGTTATGGTGTTTGATGTTGCTTTTATAATCAAAGGTGACCTATTTGTAATAGGCTGATATAGTGGTTTGTTGGGTTTCCCTTTGAATCTGAGCTTAGGAAGAATCTCCTTTTGAAAGTCTAGGCTAGTGTTATCTTTGGGCTTTAATTCTGGCTGCAGCGGTTCATGTCGTCCTTGCTTGCAAGGTCCTAGAGCACTCTGACCATCATAATCCATTATTTGCATAATAAGAAGACCTTTGTTGTACTAATCTGTGGGAAGCTTAGCTTGCGGAATATCAGTGGTGATGGTATCTTTATAGATCCATTCTGCTAAGTCATCGTCTCTGGTCTCTTCTTCTTGACTCTTTCCAAGGATGAAGGGAGTAAAAGTACATGCTAGTTTGACTAGTGGAATTTGAAGTAACCATTGAGGTTTGTCATGTGTTCTAGGAGAAGTGGGCATTTGTCCAGCACAAAAGAGTTGAGTTGGCTGAGATTGTATTCCCTAGGACCTTCCTCTACTATTTTCATCTTGAGCTTCTCTTGCTTGGGTATAGTGGTGTTTGAACTAGAAAGAGAGGCTAGACTTATATATGATGTGGAGGAGATGGCTTCTCTATTGTTGGGAATGGTAATCTTTGGTTGATGACTTATATTATGACAATATGCAAAGGGGTTTGCATCACCCAGGATTGTGATTTCTACACCATTATGCCAGAACTTGATAAACTGATGGTAAGTGGATGGAATGCCTTGCATGGCATGTATCCAAGGTCTTCTTAACAACAAATTGTATGGCAGAGGAAGGTCCAAAACTTGACAGATGATTTGTTTCACCATAGGGCCCACTCGGATTGGTAGCACAACAACTCCTTTGGATGAACGCTCTGCATCATCATAGGCTTTGATTGTGATCTTCTTGCAGGGATCCACTAATTCAATTGCATATCCCAAAGTCATGACTAATTGTAGTGTACAGATATTCAGGACTGCTCCACTGCCAATCAAGACTCGCTTGATCCTATGTTGGTTGATAAACCCTTCAATGTGGAGTGAGGCGTTATGAGGTTGCTAGAAGGATGAGTTGTCACTTTCAGAGAAAGTGAGACAAGGTGATGACCTTATATTTCCAGCCATAGCTTGGAACTGATCTGGATTTAGGTTTGCAAGGTCTGACGCCTCTTGGAGAGCTTGATCCAAAGATTGTTTTATGGGATGGAGATAGGCATAATATCTCTAAGATAGATATCAGTGCGGGTGTTTTGTCTAATTGTTCCACAAGGTTATACTACTTTGGGATGGATGGGGTGCCTTCTGGAGCTGCTTTTATAGTGATCTTGCCGTGACATGTAACAACATTGCAAGTGGAGTTGAAATTTTTTATGGTAATAGTTGCAATCTATTCAATGGCATCGTATAGGTGATTCACAGTGTAATTATACGTGGCTTGCATATAATCAGTAGTATATGTGTTTCTCCCTAACGTGGAAGGACCCCTTTGATCTTGTGATGGAAGTGGATTTTTAAACATGAGATGATCATTGTTTGTTGTCTTTGAGTCATGTCCTTCGATTTCGATTTCACCTCTATCAATAAGATCTTGAATAAGATCATTCAATATGTGACAATTTCTTGTCTTATGCCCTTTTCCTTGATGGAAATTGCAATGTTCAGTATCCCCCCACCATGAAGGTTTGACTTGAGGTTCATAATTTGATGTTTTGGGTAAGGTACCCAGATTTTGAGAAACCAGCTGACATAACACTGTTTCGATGGGTTCCCCTAAAGGAGTGTATGTTCATTTTGGTTTAAAACTTTGTTGACGTTGTCTGGGTTCCTCTTGAGATGTGTTGCGGCCTTGATTTGGAGGAGTAACTATGTTGTTCTTGGGTGGGGGGTTCTGTCCTGCAAATCGAACCACAGGTTGTGCACTTTAGATATATCTTGCATCCACAACCCCATCATTGATGATGTTTTTGTTTTTGTTCCATAAGTTAGGCTTGTCACTATTGAATCGTGGGCGAGGGCCATCCTTTGGCTCATTATATATCTTTATAAGCCCTTTTTGATGAGAGCCCGCTCGCATTTTAAGCTTTTGGTGATCATGTCATCGAAAGAGTCTGTGTCTTTTACGTCTAGGTGAAATTCCATTTCGTCATTTAAGTTGGAAATAAATATTTCCACTAGTTCTTGTTTAGGTAACTGAAGAGAACGTCTGCTAGACTTTTGACGCCATCGTTGCAAAAAGACTAAAAATAGCTCACCTGGTTTTTGTTTAGTGTTACATAGATCAGCCATTGTGATATCACATTCAATGTTGTGTGAGTAATGTGCCAAGAACTTCTAGATGAGTTCTTCAAATGTCTTAATGTCACCAGGTAATCGGGAAAACCATGATGTGGTTGTTCCTCCTAAGCTTTGGGGAAAAAGTCGCATTAGGTATGTGTCCTCGTATGCCACTTTGAGGCAAGCTGAATGGAATTCTCTAACATGATCATGAGGGTCTCCTTTTCCTCTATACTTTTCAAACTTGGGTGTTTCAAACCCTCATGGAAAAGGTGGCATATGAAGATTCCTATCAAAGGGATAGGACAAATGTCATTAAGTGAAAATTGATTGGTTTTTACACCACTATGAAGTTGTTGGGCGAGATTTTTGACTTGTTTCCACAACATGTCTATTTCATTTGGAGGAGGAGGAGGATTACCTTGAGGAGGGTTATATCTGATGTGATCTCTGCCTCTTTCATCCTCATTACGACTTTGGCATTCTGATGTTTGTCTTAGTTGTGCAACATCAAAGTCAGAGGGTAGTTTAGCACCCTCTTGAGCAAGTCTTAAAAAGTGAGCATCAGCGTTGCTCCTGAGTATTTCATCAAAAAGTCTATTAAAGAGAGGGTTGTGTTGTGCCCTTTCTATTGTTGCAGGAGTAGGAGTACTTGGATTTTCATCATTTGCGTTTCCTCCAAGGGCTTCTTGGAATTCATTAAGATTTTCCTCCTCTTCCTCTTCAATTTCTTGTTGTCTAGACCTGGATCTGGTATGAACCATTTTGTTTATAGGTTTTTGTTTGAAGTTTGATGAAAATGATGATGAGTTGGTAACAAAATGAAAGATTGATGTTTGGTGAAGTGCTCCGCATATGAATCTCTAGCACTAAAGGTAGATGGTACCAAAGTTCTTTCTTGAATTGCTTTTTGTGTTGGATTGACAAAGTTTGATGTGATAAGGTTTAGAGAAATCTAAGATGTATTACAGACTCAACTACCTGGTAATGAGAGGATGCACTCATATACTAGTTTTAACCTGTGTAAAAATGTCTCTTAGGATGAGTTTATCCTAGATGTAGAGACACTCTAAAAGTGATGTGTTGTGTTTGATTCAAGCAATATTGAAATAGAACTTAGGACAAAAACCTTTTGATGTTTTGAGAGTTGGAATGGATTTGATGAGATGTGAATATGATAATGCATGAGATGTTCAACTTCAAAAGAAACTTTGTGTTACAAAAGAAACAAATTCTTCCTCTTCTTGTTCAGGGGTTGGTGGTTCTACCTTAGCTGAGTTATATGTGATACAAATATCTACAAAGAAAGCAGGATTGATCTTGCCTCCCTTATTTTGATGATAACTCAAAGCTCTGTATTGAGTAAAAGCTCTGTGGTTTAATGTTTCTTGATCAAACTCGTTTGATTTCCCTTGAAGGTAAAGACGCATGTGACGTAAGAAGGTTCTATGAGAGACAAAGATTTGTCTATTAAGATAGAATAATTTCCTCCTTTTGATAAAAGCCTTTGAGCTTAATGGTCTTTTCTTCAAGTTGATGTGTTGATCAAGATTCTTCTTTCTCAAGATGTGAAGAATGCTCATATAGTTTGATACTTTTGATTATTGCTCTTTGTTTTTGATCTTTTGTGTTTTTGAAAATGTTGGTGTTGGGTGAGTACTTATTTTGGATTTTGGTTTTATGATGTTTCTTTGACAAGAAAAAAAAGCAAGCACACAAACACAAGAATGTTGCCTCAAAAAGCACAAGTATGGGTCTAGATCAACCCAATCTTTTGAAATTTTTATGACCCTTTCCTTCAAATGTATTTTAGGTGTTTCCAAAGCCTGAAGTCTGCTCAATTTCTATTGGTCTTGACTCAAAAATGAAAATACTTCCAACACTTTTTATCCCTAAGGTCAAATGGCCAGTTGCGATAATTTCAGCCCACATCTTTATATTTCTTCAACTTTGGTACTACATACCTTATGAATCCCGTCGTGGCAGGTAAGGATGTGATACACTAAGTCTTGTGTGAGCATAACAAATAGATGATCCCTATGATGGGGGAGTCACCACTTTTATCGGGCTACAAGTAACCTTTCAAAAACCTATGTTTCTACTCAAGGAAATATGTATGGTGAGTATCTTGGGAGTAAAACCATCTATGCTCTTCCACTGAATTTATCACAAATATCCTCAATCAATAGAATGGGTGGGCTACTACTTAAAAGTGTTTAGTAATTTTTTATGTTTTTGGACATATGTTCATTCTGTAGTGACTCACTTAAGAGCCTTGTAACTTGTGGTGGGGCCCATTTGTCCTTTCGGCAAGTTACACTGTAGAAACAGCTATACCCAAGGCTACAACTTTCGCTCTCACCTAATTTTTATAGTGGCTCAAAGGATTTAACGCGCGAGGTCATTCCGAAGAGTGATGTGTCTCTTGGCAGGCCTCTCTTAAAAAGATAAAACTTGAGTGTTACTAACACTTTTCTCTTGCACCTAGGACCATGAAAGCCAAGGGAGAGGATAGTGTGTATTAGAAGTAGGACCACTCGACCAACTCTTTTGTACAAGTGTGTCAAACACAAAATACACTTGTTCTTTTTAACTTGTCATTGTAATGATGATCTATCTAATTGGAGACGTTGCTCCAACAATCATGGTGTTCTTTTTAACTTCAAAGGCAATATGTTCGAGTAAACTAGAATTTGAAATCCTGATCAACTTAATGAAAAATACATTTGCATGAAGTAAAATCATTTTGCAAAAATGAGACAAGTTGATGTTCTTTTTACTTGCACAAAAATCGAAGTGTTGATTGTGAATTCTTAATTTTGGATTGATGCAAGAAAATCAATTTTTTTTGTTGTTGATTTTAAGCACCAAAAGAGAATGAATCCTAACTTGCAAAAAATTAAGTTTGTTTTGTTGATTTTTAAAGCACCAAAATGAAATTTGAATCCTAACTTGCAAGAAATAAAGTTTGTTTTGTTGATTTTAAGCACCAAAACAAAATTTGAATCCTAACTTGCAAGAAATAAAGTTTGTTTTGTTGATTTTAAGCACCAAAATGAAGTGTTTTTTATTGTTAAGTAACAAAAAGGGGTTAGTTTAAAACTTGCACACGAAATGAACAGTTAGAAAAATCTGAAAACATGGTGGGCTTCCACAAGCCTAAAAAATAATGTTATTAGTTACAAGGCCTTTCTTTTACAACGTTATGTTACAATAGCGCTACTCTGTGTGACAACAGAAGCGCTACTTAACACAAATGCGCTAAAATATAGACAAAAGCGCTAAAGTAAAATATTTGAACAGCAAATACAAGTGCACTAAAATATGGACAAAAGCGCTACTTAATAATCAAAATCACTATAACATGGGCAATAGTGCTAAATTTGAGACAATAGCGCCATTGTAAGAACAATAGCGCTAAAATATCAAATTGCAATAGCGCTAAAACACGAATGAAAGTGCCAAAGCGCGACTTGTGTGTCAAGCTAAATAGTCAAAAAATTAGTTTGTAAAAAAAAAGTTGTTGGATTCACGTCGAGTTCACCAAATGATGCTCTGCAAAATGGACAACATTAGACTAAAACCTGTGATCGTATAACACACAAAAACACAAGAAACAAAGAAGAGTTAGTATTAATCAACCAAAAACTAATCTAAGCAGGTGTACCAAGAGAGACACTAAAAACAAAGTAAAGCATTTAACTATGAATATAAATGCAAGAAGACATCTCCAAATGCCTTCTACCATGCTCTTAGCTCCTCCCTTGTTCCTCTTCTCTCCAAGTTCCAAATTAGTGTAGCTCTCAGCAGCTTTTTGCACTCTGGATGCCTTATGGAGGTTCAAGATAAAAAGATGATTAATCTAAAATGAGAGATTATATAATTAGCTAGTGTTGATTTTAAGGCAAAAGAGTGAATGTGATTGATTATGCTAAAATGCTTTCTAAAATTCTCTATAACTTAGATGCATACAAGTTTTTCAGGATCTAAATTATGAAGAAATGAGTTCTATTTATAGGAAAAATTGAGCCATGGACGGTTGAGATTGAGTAATCTCAACAAGGGTCAGGATTGAATGGTTTGAGATCCATGTGAGGGCTTTCAACCCAATCCCAGGATGACAGGTGTCAATATGAGATAGGTTGAGAGGAGAAGGAATAAGCATTAAATGCTTGATATGACCTGAGAGTTAACTTAGGAGTTAAGGTCAAGGTTGGGTTGAGTGAATAAATTCTTAATTCAAAGAATAAAGCTTTTATCCAATGGATAAACTCTTGTGCAAAGATAAAAGGGATAACCATGGTCAAAGCAATAAATTCTTGAGGAGACACATGAGTCACATGAGGGTTGAGTTAGGGGTTAACCATAAATGGTCATGTAAGAGCCATTTTAGAGGTTAATTTGTTGAACACATAAAGCATTTAATGCTTTTCAAAGACTTTGAAGTCTTTGAGAAGTAACTCCAAGTTGCTTAAAAATGTGACAATAATTAGGGGATGGATTAAGTTAATTAGGAAGGGTTTAGAAGAATCTAGAAGGGGGTTAGGATTGCAAGTGGGTTTGGTGGGTGTGGGAAAATAGGATTTAATTAAAATAAAATTTATTTATTTCAACTTGTGGTTGCAACTTGCATTTGTAGGAAAATGCATGTGGGGGAGACAAATGATCTAAATAAATGTTCTATTTAATTTATTTAAAAGAGGAAAGAGGAATTTAAATTAAATAAATAAGATTTATTCATTTAATTGATTGTGAATTTGGGTTAATGATTTAATTATAATAAATTCAATAATTTATTTAATTAATAGGAGAATGTTTTGTAGGTGAATTAATTAAATATTAATTTAATTAACTGATGGCTAGTGGGTTTTTAATCAAATAAATAGAACATATTCATTTAAATAAAATGGACAAATTTATGTGACTACAAAGGTCAAGTGCTAAAAAATAATGGTAAAACTTGGAAAACAATGAGCTACAGATGCCGGATAGAGTTGGGCACCTAGAATTGAGTACTATAAGCTGAGTCAGGTCTGACCCTTGAAAAAGCTCCTAAAAAGTTGGGACCAGGATGCGGCACCACGGTCCTCCAAACTTTTCACACATCAAAAAAGGTTGATTCGTCTCTGTGAATGAAGCTTATTCTGAAGAGTACAACTTTGTACCTATTTCCTCCTTGTGAAGTTTTGCTTGCCTCCACATGGAATTAGGGTTTTATGAAATAGGATGTAGATCTCCACTTCAATGCTTGATCCTTGACTTTATTATTTCTCCAAGGCTTGAAGGAAGATTG
Organism: Cryptomeria japonica; assembly: GCF_030272615.1. NCBI lineage: Eukaryota > Viridiplantae > Streptophyta > Pinopsida > Cupressales > Cupressaceae > Cryptomeria > Cryptomeria japonica. The sequence goes on from NC_081407.1 coordinate 693,057,195, forward strand.
AAAATGCTCAATTTCTCTTGAATGTTTGATTGTTTGATCTTATGTGATTGTCGAATGCTTGATAGATATGTTAGATGTTCAAATAAGAGGGGAAATCCTCTTTATATAATTTCCCATTGAGAAAACTGATTCATTTTTTGACATGAGCTGAAATGGAGAGGGAATTCCCGCTCATATTTGAAATGTAAAAATGGGTTAAAAGGGGCCCAAAAATGAGGGGGGACCATGGCATGGCACCACACCCCAGTCCTACCCTATTTTGGGGCAAGGTTCAAGTGCCAAATGCATAGAAAATGTCAAAAGGTGATGCAATATGGAAGGGGCATGAGCATAATCAAGTCCCAAGTAGGCCAAGGGGTGCAAAAGCTAAGGTAAGGACCCATTGTGATCAAAATTGCAAAGGGGTGCAATTTTAGGATGCTACATTTTGTCCCCACTTTAGTAGGAGTATGAATTCAATCATACTCTCAGTAAAGTACAGAGGGTTCACATTGAAAAAATTTCACCAAGTAATCAAAGAGGCAAGATACACCAAGCCCCTAGTGGACTTTAGGATCTTACAACTTCAATGATAAGGTAAAAGGAAAGATCATGAGAGAGAGAGAGAGATAGAAACATGACTACAAACTACTAAGGTTCTCTTACTATGAGTCATGGAAATAAAAATACCAAAAAATTACAAAGCAAAAGATAAAGTTTGCTAAGTAACTTTAAGTATCAAGATATGCAAGAGAAAGAAAATAATTAAGCAGAGTGTATGCCCCCATGTTAAAGTGACTGTGAACACCTTATCGGGAGCAATTGCTTTAAGGTAGGATACACCCAAAAAGATAAGCACGTTATTACAATAATTTAGCCCCCAAGAGAGGACAAATCAAAAGATAATGATCACAAAACACAAAACACAAGGTGGTTTCGCTTAACTTTAGAGTCAATATGCTTTTCATGATAACCAATGTATATCATGTGTATATAAATGCATAGAACCGTCCTCATCCTCCAAAGAAAGGAAACCACCATGGAAGAAGCGAACACATGTGTCTTTTGAGTCAACATGAGAGAGACCAAAAGAGATCTTACTGCTTTGCATCATCCTCAAGTAGAAAATGATGGTATGATGAAAGAATAAGTATTCGGTTAACTACTGAGAGGGGGGGTGAATTAATAGATAGAAAAACTGATACAAACTTCACCAATCTCAAAAATCAATCTCTCAAAGTAAACTTAGAACTATCAATGCAATACCACTATCAAGATAAAGACTCTTAAGATAAACCAGATGACTGTTACAACAAATTAATAGTAAACAACTTCTTCATATCTCAATGCTTTCGGTTATCATGACTTGTCAAAATAGTTAAGTAGTTAAGTAAATCAACCATGAAAACATAACCACAAAAACATTCACCACTTGACACAAATATTTTTTGACGTGGAAACCCAAATAGGTAAAAATGACGGTGAGATGAGACTCACAAGATAACTATCTGAACTCTTCTGAAGTTCACCTTGTTAGGAGCCTAGCCTGTTAAAGCTTTACAAAAGTCATGTTAATAATTGATCCTGTTAGGAATCAGCCGGTTAAGGGATTGACTACAAATTCCTTGTTAGAAGAAATACCCTGTAAGGAGTAGCCTCGATAGAGGATTTGAAAATCCAATCTAATGGATCACCTCATTAGAGGATTTGAATAGTACCAAGCTTGTTAGAGCTTACCCGGTTAGGGAATTTCAATTCTGTTGTAATTGTTAGAAAGCAACAGGAGTTTGATCTATTTGAATAGCACTACACTTGCTTGTTCAGATCCATTTCATGCTCCTATCTTCCTTTACTCAAACTGCAGATACATCATCCAGTTTGGCAACCACACACTCAACTGATCTTTGCCAACTCCTCTACAATCAACTTCATCAACCTTATAAACAAATCAATTAGGTTAGTAACACAACAAACACCTAATTCTCATAGAGATTACAAACAAATCGGTTCAAGTATGACCGTTGGATTACATAGCAATCTCTGCACATCAATCAAGAAAACTTTGATCGCTCCTTGATTTGGACTCATGATTCCTTCTCATCAATAGATTTGGACTCATCTTCCTTAGACAACTTACAACCTGTAACCATAGCTGTCCCAACTAATTTATAGTCGCTCATGCCAAATGTCTTCAAAACCTCTTTCACATACTTAGATTGTGTGATGAAAATACCATTCTTCATTTGCTGTATTTGCAAGCCTATGAAAAATTTTATTTCTCCCACTAAATAAATTTCAAACTCATTTTTAATTTCATCTGCAAAACTATTGCTCATGTCATCATTACCTCCAAATTTGATATCATCTACAAATACTTCATTGACCAGTATTTTATCTCCTTCAAATTTGAGATATATGTTACTATCATCACTGGTTCTTAGAAAGCCTATCTTCATCAGATGTGTATGAAGCCTTTCATACCATGCTCTTGGTGCCTACTTTGATCCAAATAAAGCCTTATGCAATCTGCATACCATGTCTTTCTTATCAATCAAAGCATAACCATATGGCTTCTCAATGTATACTTCTTCATCTAGTATCCTATTCAAAAATGCAGACTTAACATCCATCTAGTATACCTTGAATTTCTTGTGTGCTACAAATGCAAGTAAAGTTCTGACACCTTCCAGTCTTGCCACTAGTGCAAGAGTCTCACCATAGTCTTCTCCTTCCTCTTGAGCATAACCTTTTCAAACCAACCTAGCTTTGTTGCAAACCACAACACCATCTTCATTCAACTTGTTCCTAAATACCCACTTAGTACCTATCACATTTTTATTTACCGATTGGGGTACTAGGGTCCATGTGTTTTTCTTCTCAATTTGATCAAGTTCCTCCTCCATATCTTTAACCCAATGATCATCACCAAATGCTTCCTTAGCATTTCTTGGTTCAATAGTGGAGATCATGCAAGAATTCTCTCTGATTCTTCTTCTAGTTAGTACTCTAGCATCTTTATCTCCAATAATTTGTTCAAGATTGTGATCCAGTCTCACATATCTTGGAATAACATGATCATTGTCTTCAGGTTCATCTTATTCATTATCATCATCTTCTTTTGAATTTATCTGTTCTGATTGAACTGGCACTTCAATATTTGCTCTGTCGGTTTCAGATTTCACAATCTCTGGTTCCAAAAACAAAATGCAAGGATCTTCATCCTTTTTCTCTGAACTGGTTTCCTCTGAGACTTCAGGATCTTCATCCACTCGAACATCAACACTCTCAATAATTCTTTGTGTCTGGTTGTTAAAACACTTGTAGGCCTTACTCTTGGTGGAATAGCCAAGAAATATACCTTCATCACTTTTAGCCTCAAATTTGCTAATATAATCACCTCTCTTAATAAAACATTTGCTTCCAAATATCTTGAAATAACTAACATCGGGTGATCTTCCATACCAATATTCATAAGGAGTCTTGTCCTTACCTCTTTTTACCAAAACCCGATTCATAGTATAGACAGTTGTGCTGATAGCTTCCCTCCAAGAATGTTTTGTTACACCTCCTTGTTTCAACATCATTCTAGCAGCTTCAACCACTGACCGGTTGTTTCTCTCTGTGATACCATTCTGTTGTGGTGTCCTTGGTGTAGAAAGCTATCATTTGATACCATTTTCTTTACAATACCTAGTGAATTCCATAGAAGTAAATTCACCACCTTGATCCATCCTTAGACACTTTATCCTCTTACCGCTCTCTTTCTCAGCTAAGGCCCCGAATGCCTTGAACATACCAAAATCTTCAGTCTTATCCTTCAAGAATGTGACCCACGTCATCCTTGAGCAATCATCAGTGAAGATCATTAAATATCTTTCACCTTGAATACTTTTTGTTCTTATTGGTCCACAAAGATCTATATGAACCAAATCTAACAAATGTTCCGCTGAAAAAGATTTGCTCTTGAAAGTTGAGGATGTCATCTTTCCCAACTGACATTCTTTGCATAGAGCATTAACTGGTTTGTCCAACTGAGGCAAACCTCTCATTGTCTTGGACTTACTCACTCTAGCAATGCTATCAAATTTTATATGACAAAATCTCCTATGTTGGTGCAGGAGCACCCTTCAAAGGGCTCTCACCATTTGATTTTGTTGTGTTCTTGCTTCTTTAAGAAGCCATTGTAAATATAATAAGAGCCATGAGCTCATTGGTCTTATTTAGGTCCTAGGTTCATAAGTCTAGGTTGATTTTTCTTGTGGAGTAGAGGGAATGTGTTCCTTTGATGTGTTTAGGGTCCTTTTTAGAATGGTGGTGCCCATAGGATAGCCCAATGTGGGCCTAGGAATCAAGAAAAGCAACATTGAGAAAGTTGCTCAAAAGTTGCAAAAGTTGCATGACAACTTTTCAAAGTTGTCAAGCAACTTTTCCACCTAGTGGGTCAAAACCCTTAGCTTAGCATGGAAAACCCTAATGTGGGAACATAGACCAAGGAAAGGGTACTATATGTAGTTGCAAACCCTAAGATTATGGGTTGGATGTTAGTTTTGTATGGCCCAAGGAAAGTGACTTGACTGTGACTGTAATTATGTTGCCAGTCGGCACTAATGGAGCAATGAAGGATTGATAATGGATTGATCTTCAAAAAAAACTATGTTAAGAGTCTTATATGGTGTATATACCTTCATTTTGAGCATTTATATTAGGTTTTGTTTTGCAAGTGTTGTGTGTTTGTAAATACTTTGTAAACTTTCTCCTTACTATCCAGTTTTGGACTGGTTTGTGTCAATGGGTTGATAACTCCTTTCCCCATTGTGGAATCACCATGAAACCATGGGAAATAGGAGTACAGACCCTGTACATTACTTCAAAGCAAGAAGGGCCCTTGAAGATGCAAGGAAGCCATCCAAAGACCCACTCCTAGGAGACTAGATAGTGCCCGGCTAGGAAGGGTTGAAGTTGCAAAGGTCCGTGAGAGCAAGGAAGGACAGAGGAGGATGCACCCTTTGGAGGAGTTGTAGAGGGGTGTGTGGAGAACCATTGGTGAGAAGGAGGAGCTTCCACCAATCTAGACAAGGTGGAAAAAACATCAAACCAACACTGTGACCCTGGCAGGCCTAAAAACCCTCTTTAAAACCCTTAAAAACCCCAAAATTCACCTAGGGCAGTGTACGGACACTTGAAGGCCCAAAAATAGTAAAATATTTGAGCCCTTGACAAATTATTAGTAGTCCTTTTGGGAAGTTTCACAATCATATGCATCATCTACAAGAGGGAGCCCTAAAAGTCCAGATTGGAGGCCTAATTGGGCACATTCCTTGTAGCCCTATTTTGTAGCAAAAAGGGAAAACAGTGAAATCAGTAAGGGGTTGGAAGGTTAAAACCTCTTGGGGGAACATGAATGGATGGAAAACCATGTCTAAGACCTATCCTATCCTTGCTAGGACCTAAGAAGGTGTGGGACAAGCCAAACCCTTATTAGCCTAAGTAAGGGTTCTTTGAATCTCATGAGTAGGTGAGACCTTAGGAGAAGTATTCCAAGTTGTTGGTGGGTGGATTGGGAAAGGTCAGGGGATTCCACAAGCAAGGGAAGTCCTAGAGACCCTAGGGTGTGGTTAGAACACCTGGTGATCCAAGGAAAAGATCTAAGAGCATAGACTAGGCTAGTTTACCCCATACCCTATCCCATCAGATTGGTATCAGAGCAAGTTAAAGATTTGGTGGACCGTGCATGTCTCTATATTTTGGTGAATCAGTAGGGGAGAACAAAATGGTCACTAATGCAGAGTTGGCTAGGGAGGTAGAAGAGAAAAAGGAGAAGAACAGACTCCTTGAAGAAGCTATGAGTGAGATAAGGGACAAGCTGCAAGAAGTGGTGGATCAGAGGACACATGGACCTTAGGGTGAGGACACCAAGGATAAAGGCAAGAAAAATATAGATATAGATGACATTATACCTGAACCAAACCCCTTGATGAATGAAGAACCTTTTGTAAAGGCCATTAAGGCTTTGAATACCAAATCTTTTGAAGGATTACCACATTTCAGTGGAAGGATGGAAATTGACACTGTCATGGAATGGATTGAGGGTATGGAGAACCACTTTGAGTGTGAGGGAGTGACAGAAGCTCAAAAGGTTAAGGTTGTCAAATCAAGACTAAGGGGAGCAGCCTTGACATGGTGGAAGTACCTGCAAGAAGAGAGAGTTAGCATGGGGAAGCTACCTATTGCAAATTGGAAGGCAATGGTGAGTAAGATCAAGGAGAACTACTTACCAGAGGATTATGAAGTCCAACTTCATAAGAAGAGACAGGGATTGAAGCAAAAAGACCTTGATGTGACCTCCTACACTGAAGAGTTTCAAAAGCTTTGTCTTAGATCCAAAGTCCAAGAAGAGGAATCTATCAAGGTGGCTAGGTATCTAAGCGGCCTAAAGTGGAACATTCAAGAGGAAATAAGCCTATGGACTCCCACCACTATCCAAAAATGTCATTAGCTTGCTGCCAAGGTGGAAGAGAGGAACAAAAGGAAAGGAGACTCTAATAATAGGGGTAGAGGCAGAGGTAGAGATCAAATGAATCACCGAGGTGGTTACCAAAGCAAGGTAAATGAGCAAAGGAACCAAGGAGAATCCAAGTTGACTGAACATAGCAGTGAAACCAATCTCAGAGGAGGCCATTCTAGAGGAAGAGGTGCACAAGGGGGTCCAAGTAGGGGTAGAGGTACCGGCAGGGGTAACTCCTACTTTGCAACCATGAAATGTTACAATGGTGGTCAATTGGGACACCCGGCCTATAGATGCCCTAACAAGCCTACCTCATCAAATAGTGGAAAGAGGGTTGCTTATGCTCATGAAGACACATCAAGCAGCAAGACACCTGAGGTAGACCATATTGAATCAGAGATTGGAGAAAATCTGATGTTCAATAGGGTCTTGATAAGACAACCGGTTAAGGATGAACCTAAGCATAGGAGAGAATTGTTTAGGGTGAGGTGTAAAATCCTTGGTAAAATTTGCAAGGTGATAGTTGATTCAGGGTCAACTGATAACATAATATCAGATGAGGCAACTAAGAAGTTGAAACTCACAAGGATACCCCACACTAACCCTTACAAGGTGACATGGTTGAATCAAGAGCAGAGTGTACTTGTCAATGAACAGACTTGGGTAGAGTTCTCTATTGGAGGATACAAGGATAAGATCCTTTGTGATGTGTTACCCATGGATGCTTGTCACCTATTTCTAGGTAGGCCTTGGCAATTTGATAGGAAGGTGATCTATGATGGAGAGGAGAACTCCATTTCCTTCAAGAAGGATAGCAAAACCTTTAAGATTTAGTCTTTGACAGAGAATAATGAGGGAACCTCAAGAACACCTAGTGTCTTATTGGTTACTGGTAAAGAGTTCTTATACTTGCTACATGAGGAGGAGATAGTGAGGTATGCCATCTTTGTGAAGCCAAAGGAGGAGGAAGACAAGTTACAGGCAGAGGTACCCAAGGAGGTGAAGCAAATGTTGCAAGAGTATAAGGACATAGTGAGTGATGGAGCACCTGCAACACTCCCACCAAGAAGGTCTATAAGCCATCAAATAGACTTTGTTCCCGGTGCATCCCTACCTAATAAAGCTGCATATAAGCTCACACCTAACCAAAACAAGGAGGTGGCAAGGCCAGTGCAGGAGTTGTTGGAACAAGGATTGATCAAGAAGATCATCAGCCCATGTGCAGTCTCGGTAGTGCTAGCATCAAAGAAGGGAGGCAAGTGGAGACTTTGCACTGATTCAAGGGAAATCAATAGGATCACCATAAGGTACAGATTTCTCATTCCTAGAATAGAGGATCTGATGGACTATTTAGGAGGTGCTATGTATTTTACCAAGTTGGACCTTAAAAGTGGTTATCACCAGATTAGAATTAAGGAGGGTGATGAGTCGAAGACTGCTTTTAAGACCACAGAAGGATTGTCTGAGTGACTTGTGATGCCATTTGGACTCACCAATGCCCCAAGAACCTTCATGAGGTTAATGAATGAGGTGTTAAAGTATTTCATAGGCAGGTTTGTGGTGGTGTACTTAGATGACATACTCATCTATAGCAGAACCAAAGAGGGGCACCTTGAGCATTTGAGGTTAGTCCTAGAGAGGTTGCATGAAGAGAAGTTGGAAATTAACTTAGAGAAGTGTGACTTCTTGAAGCAAGATTTGGTCTACTTAGGATTTGTGGTGTCTAAGGGAACCTTGAAGATGGATCCAAGCAAAGTGGAGGCAATCTTGAATTGGCCTGCCCCTAGAACAGGGACTGAAGTTACGAGTTTCCATGGTTTAGCTCAATTCTATAGGAAGTTTGAGAGGAACTTCAGTGGCATATGTGCACCAGTCCTTGACACCATAAAAGGAGGCCTTAAAACTAAGTTCAAATGAACTGAACAGGCTGATAAAGCATTCCAATTATTGAAGCAAGAAGTAGCCACAAAACCCATCCTACTCTTACCTACTTTTGACAAGCTATTCACATTGGAGTGTGATGCAAGTGCAATTGCAATAGGGGGTGTATTGAGTTAAGAGGGAAGGCTTGTGGCATTCTTCAGTGAGAAGCTTAATGAGGCTAAGAAGAAGTACTCAACCTATGACCTAGAGTTGTATGCACTAGTTCAGTCTCTCAAAAAGTGGAGGCATTACCTACTCCCAAAGGAATTTGTGGTGTTCACAGATAACCAGGCTTTGAGTTACATTAACATTCAAGGGAAGCTTAGCAATAGATATTTGAAATGGATGGAATACCTCCAATCCTTCACCTTCACCATTAAGCATAAAAAGGAGCAACTCAACAAGGTGGTAGATGCTTTAAGCAGGAAGTTGTTGACAGTTCAAGAGTTACAGTTGCAAAGCATACGAATAGAAGGTTTCAAGGACCTCTATGAAGGAGATGAAGACTTCTCATTAGCCTACAAGGTTTGCAAGGAGTTTGAGAATCATTTTCATGGTGAGTATGCAAATTACACTCTCCAAAATGGTCTCTTGTTCAAAGGTAATCAGTTATGTGTGCCTAGAGGATCCATGAGAGAAAACCTCATCCAAGAAAAACACAATGGTAGTCTAAGTGGACACTTTGGAGTCAACAAAACTTTGGATCTAGTACAGAGGTACTACTATTGGCCCAAGTTGCCAAGAGATGTGAAAAGGTATGTGGAGCAATGTGGTGTGTGTCAAAGGGAAAAAGGAGGATCAAGTAATGCAGGCCTCTATCAACCACTACCGGTCCCAAGTAGGCCTTGGGAATGTGTAAGCATGGACTTTGTAGTAGGACTCCCCAAGACAAAGGCAGGTGTGGATAGCATCTATGTGGTAGTACATAGATTTTCCAAGATGAGCCATTTCATCCCATGTAGAACTACACATGATGCTAGCTATATTGCACATCTCTTCTTTAAGGAGATTGTAAGGATTCATGGACTCCCATTAAGCATTGTTTCAGATAGGGACAGAAAGTTCATGGGCCATTTTTAGCAAACCTTGTGGAGGAGACTAGGAACTAATTTATCATTTAACTCAGCTTACCATCCACAAACTGATGGTCAAACTGAAGTCATTAATAGGGTGTTAGGCAACTTGTTGAGGTGTCTAACCAAGGAGTATGGGCAGACATGGGATCTAGTCATTCCACAAGCAAAGTATGCCTACAATGACAGTGTAAATAGGACCACTGGAAGGAGTCCTTTTGAGGTTGTCTATGGTAGACATCCAAGGGGAGTGTATGAACTCAGGGAACTTGGTTCCATGGAGATGAAGAGTGGTCAAGCAGAGGATTTCACTCAAACCATCAAGGAGATCCAAGAGTAGTTCAAGAAAGCCATCCTAGAATCTACTCAAAAACTGAAGGCCAAAGTGGATGAAAGAACGAGAGAGGTTCAGTTCAAAGTGGGTGACTATGTGATGGTACATCTGAGCAAAGCTAGAATGCAAAGTGGCAAGCCTACTAAACTGCAAATGAAGAGGGTAAGACCTTGTAGAATTCTATCAAAATATGGTGAGAATGCCTACAAGGTTGATCTTCCTTCAAATTTGGCTATATCACCAGTCTTCAATGTTGCTGATCTGATAATGTATAAGGGTGAAATAGCAGGGCGGACTGAGAATCAAGCCAAGGTACTGCAAGACTTGGATGTGAATGCCTTACCTCAAGTGAAGTAGCCCATAGCAGAGGAGATCTTGGAGTCAAGGGTGAAGAAGTCTACTAGACACCAGGTCTACATGGAGAACCTGGTAAAGTGGGTAGGTCAACCTGTGTCTGAAGCTACTTGGGTTGAAGAGAGCAGGTTCAAGAAGCTTGGCATTGATCCAGCTCTTCTCACTCCCCTAGTTCCTTAGTTTGTTTTAGATGGGGAGTATGGTGTAGGAGCACCCTTCAAAGGGCTCCCACCATTTTATTTTGTTGTGTTCTTTCTTCTTTAAGAAGCCATTGTAAATATAATAAGAGCCATGAGCTCATTGGTCTTATTTAGGTCCTAGTTTAGGTCCTAGGTTCATAAGTCTAGGTTGAGTTTTCTTGTGGAGTAGAGGGTATGTGTGCCTTTGATGTGTTTAGGGTCCTTCTTAGCATGGTGGTTCCCATAGGATATCCCAATGTGGGCCTAGGAGTCAAGAAAAGCAACATTGAGAAAGTTGCTCAAAAGTTGCAAAAGTTGCATGACAACTTTTCAAAGTTGTCAAACAACTTTTCCACCTAGTGGGTCAAAACCCTTAGCTTAGCATGGAAAACCCTAATGTGGGCACACAAACCAAGGAAAGGGTACTATATGTAGTTGCAAATCCTAAGATGATGGGTTGGATGTTAGTTTTATATGGCCCAAGGAAAGTGACTTGACTGTGACTGTAATTATGTTGTCAGTCGAAACTAATGGCGCAATGAAGGATTGATAATGGATTGATCTTCAAACAAAACTATTTTGAGAGTCTTATATGGTGTATACACCTTCATTTTGAGCATTTAGATTAGGTTTTTTTTTGCAGGTGTTGTGTGTTTGTAAATACTTTGTAAACTTTCTCCTTACTATCCAGTTTTGGACTGGTTTGTGTCAATGGGTTGATAACTCCTTTCCCCATTGTGGAATCACCATGAAACCATGGGGAATAGGAGTATAGACCCTGTACATTACTTCAAAGAAAGTAAGGCCCTTGAAGATGCAGGGAAGCCATCCAAAGACCCACTCCTAGGTGAGACTAGATAGTGCTCGACTAGGAAGGATAGAGGAGGATGCATCCTTTGGAGGAGTTGTAGAGGGGTGTGTGGAGCACCATTGGTGAGAAGGAGGATCTTCCACCAATCTAGACAAGGTGGCAAAAACATCAAACCAACACTGTGACCCTGGCAGGCCTAAAAACCCTCTTTAAAACCCTTAAAAACCCCAAAATTCACCTAGGGTAGTGTACGGACACTTGAAGGCCCAAAAATAGTAAAATATTTGAGCCCTTGACAAATTATTAGTATTCCTTTTGGGAAGTTTCACAAGCATATGCATCATCTACAAGAGGGAGCCCTAAAAGTCCAGATTGGAGGCCTAATTGGGCACATTCCTTGTAGCCCTATTTTGTAGGAAAAAGGCAAAATAGTGAAATCAGTAAGGGGTTGGAAGGTTAAAACCTCTTGGGGGAACATGAATGGATGGAAAACCATGTCTAAGACCTATCCTATCCTTGCTAGGACCTAAGAAGGTGTGGGACAAGCCAAACCCTTATTAGCCTAAGTAAGGGTTCTTTGAATCTCATGAGTAGGTGAGACCTTAGGAGAAGTATTCCAAGTTGTTGGTGGGTGGATTGGGAAAGGTCAGGGGATTCCACAATCAAGGGAAGTCCTAGAGACCCTAGGGTGTGGTTAGAACACCTGGTGTTCCAAGGAAAAGATCTAAGAGCATAGACTAGGCTAGTGTATCCCATACCCTGTCCCATCATATGCCAAAGCCAACTATCATCTATCTCTCCAATTAAATAGTTGTTGACTTTAGGATTAAGGTGAAACAAGTTACCTTTAGTTTGCTTCCTGGTTGCAGTTAGTTCACCTTTGTTGTCATAGATTTTGCACAAACCATTTTTAAATTCCAATGGGTATCCCTTGTCATTGAGTTGTGCCACACTTAAAATATTGTGCTTTAAACCTTCAACCCAATAGACATCATCTGCACTGCTCTTTCCATTAAGAGAAATAGTTCCCTTACCTTTAACCATGCAGGGTGAGTCATTACCAAATCTTACAACTCCGCCATCAAATTCCTTCAAAGAAAGAAATTTGCTCTGATCACCAGTCATGTGATGTGAACAACCACTATCAATGATCCAATCATCAGAGTTATCCATCCTGGATGCTAATGCCTTCTGGTCTGACATGTCATCTTTAATAGCTACAAACACAATGTCTTTGTTAGCATCACCATCAGATTCTTCATCAGTGACATGACCATCAATAGCAATAAGATAATCTCTTTTTCTTTTACCCTTATACTTCTTGAATTTCTCTCATTTGTGCTCATTATCACCATTGGGATAGTTAGCAGCAATGTGTCCAATCTTGTTGGATGCAAAACATTTTGAAGGTAATTTGCCTCTATATTTACCTATACCTCTAGGCAACCGCTTGGCCAACAATGCTTCAAGCTCAACTAAACTGTCTTCATAATCAGCATCTCTACTGGATCTGGATTCATAACTGTGACTGGCATCTCTACTTTTTCTCACATATGGGTTAGAAACAGAAGCTCTAAATGCAGACTCAAATTTTGGTACACTACCATCATAACCATTTAATTCAAAAGTAGTAAGCTTTCCAATGATGGAGTCAAGACTTACCTTAGTTTTGTCAATGGACTTCAGCTCCTAAATAGCTACAACTCGAATAACGTAGACCGGTATCAGGGTTCTCAGTACCTTACTGATCACTGTGGCATCTTCCACTTTTCGTTCTTCACTCTTAATTTCACCGACTATCTCTTTTATCCTTTGACCATACTACTGGATATTCTCACCTTCAGCCATTCTCATGTCATCAAACTTTCCTCTTAGATTCTCTTATTTAGCAATCTTAACATGTTCATCACTGCTATAAATCTCTTCAAGTTTTTTCCATACCCCATATGCAGTCTCTAAACCATGAACATCTACATATTTTACATCAGACAAAGAACTGATGATGGCCTCTAATGCTTGATGATTTTCTTGTTGTTCTTTCTTCTGATCATCAGTCAACATCCTATTAGGTGCAACATACTTAGTATCGACATGTTCCCAATACTAGCTTCCTAGAATCCTATAGTTCTCTCTATTAAAATTTGAACCTTCCTTCTTCATCATGATCTGCAAGATCTTTGCCTCAAGATGTTAGGCTTAGACCTTAGAGGACCTGATCCACTCTAACACCAATTGATGGTATGATGAAAGAATAAGAATCCGATTAACTATTGAGATGGGGGATGAATCAGTAGATAGAAAAACTGATACAAACTTCACCAATCTCAAAAATCAATCTCTCAAAGTAAACTTAGAACTATCAATGCAATACCACTGTCAAGATAAAGACTCATTAGATAAATCAGTTGACTATTACAACAAATTAATAGTAAACAACTTCTTCATATCTCAATGCTTCCGATTATCATGACTTGTCAAAATAGTTAAGTAGTTAAGTAAATCAACCATGAAAACATAACCACAAAAACATTCACCACCTGACACAAATATTTTTTGACGTGGAAACCCAAATAAGTAACAACCACGGTGAGATGAGACTCACAAGATAACTATCTGAACTCTTATGAAGTTTGCTTTGTTTGGAGCCTAGTATGTTAAAGCTTTACAAAAGTCTTGTTAAGAACTGATCCTGTTAGGAATCACCTGGTTAATGGATTGACTACAAATGCCTTGTTAGAAGAAATACCCTATAAGGAGTAACCTCGGTAGAGGATTTGAAAATCCAATCTAATGGATCACCTTGTTAGAGGATTTGAATAGTACCAAGCTTGTTAGAGCTTACCCGGTTAGGGGATTTCAATTTTGCTATAATTGTTAAAAAACAACATGAGTTTGTTGATCTATTTCAATATCAATACACTTGTTTGTTCAGATCCATTTCATGCTCCTATCTGCCTTTACTCAAACTACAGATACATCATCCGGTTTGGCAACCACACAGTCAATTGATCTTTGCCACCTCCTCTACTAAACAACTTCATCGACCTTATAAACAAATCAATTAGGTCGGTAACACAACAAAAACCTAATTCTCATAGAGATTACAAACAAATCGGTTCAAGTATGGCTGTTGGATTACATAGCAATCTCTGCACATCAATCAAGGAAACCTTGATCACTCCTTGATCACCGCTTCATCAAACTTAGTAACTCATCACACCCTTTGCAATAGATGCAATATATTTGCTCATTCCCTAGACAAAAACTATTATATCAAATTGTCTTCATACAATAATCATATGTGGCATAATCATTACCGCTCATCATCAGATCATAAACCAATATAACCAATTCACCAAACTTAATCGGTTAGGGTTTATCAAAAACAATAGGTAGGGTTTACCGATTACATCAATAGATAAGGTTTACATCGGTTACCGGTTCTCCTCACAAATTCTTTCTATCGGTTATAGTAACAATATTACAACAATATCAACAATATCATTACCGGTTAATTGACATCAATGACAGCAAAACTTATCATTAATGCAATCTTCATGCAAATGCCAACAAGACAACACTAGGGACAACAAATAGAAGAATTGAGAGAGAAATAGAAGGTCACAAACAAGCAAGAGAGGAGAGAGTAAGAGAATCTATGTTTCTAATGAAGCTAATAAAGCACGTCATTCATCCCCCAATCTTGTTGATCATTATTTCAAGAAGGTGGACAACATGATAGAGGAGTGACATCAAGCATAGTAGATGGAGCTATCACAAGTTCCAAACAAGGGCCATGCTCTAATGATGAGTCACTTTGTCGATTACTAGGAGCAAGGATTAATGCTTTTGAAAAAAATTTATATAGATCATTGTCAATATCAATGTATTTATATTCATCATTGAAAATATTAGGATCAACATTTTCATCATTAACAACATTCTCACCTATTTCTTCATCAAGATTAACAAATATAGGAGCTATAATAGGAATAGAACTTGAAACATCATTTTTATTAAGCATTTTGCGTCTTGGAGAATTAGGTTGAACATTTTCATTAGGAAGAGGTTGAACAAATGGAATTATGCCAACAGCTGGTATCTTCGAAGAAGAAGTGGTTTGAGAAGCGAGTTCACGAACTCTCGCACAACCTCTTCATCAGTGTTCTCTCACATAATGGTTTCATTTAGTTTTAGCTGAAGGCTGTGAAGGTTTAGGTTCATCAAATATAGGCTTATTTTCATCTTTGAAGAAAGGATGCATAGGAGAAGGTCTCTTAGGTTGAACAATAGGAGACGTTGATTGCTTCCCTTTGTAAGATGTAGGAGGCAGAACTGCACCATATAAAGGAGGAATGGAAGGTGTGGGAAGGAGACCGGGTCCATCATGAGGAGGGGGAATAGGTCTACCCTTAGGAGAAATAGATTGACACTTATGTAGAAGAGAATTTCTATCTTTGGCAGGAAGAATGAACTCATCCTTAGGAGAAGGAATGGATGCTTCCTTAGGAAAAAGAATATCGTGTTACTTAGAAGGAAGGATAGTCTTATCTTTGGGAGAAGAAATAGATTCCTCTAGGGGAAGAAGATTATTTATTTCCTTGTAAGGAATAATAATCTTGTCCTCAATAAGAGGTATATGATCATCAAGAGGAAGGCTAAGTGTTGGATTTCTAGGCTTACTCAAAGATAAAATCATATCATTTTTTATATGATTTAAAGAGAGCATCACTTCTCGATTGAAGAGGTTGGAATTGATCAAACCAAAAATAATCAAGACAAACATCTCCATGTCTCACCATAAGTTGATATATCCTATGAATAACAATTATGATTTTACCATTATGAGGAAATTTCAAACACTTATCAGATGTAGGAATGATAGCAAAGAGAATATCTAAGCATTTAGCACCAACATCAATAGGAAGTGTGATAGAACCAATAGCGGGACAAGAGAAGACATCAAAAACTCTAACTATTACATCAATTTTATCATATGTCACTTGATGCTATTGTAAAGTATAAAGAAATTATTCAGTTGTCACCTTAACCATGCAAGTTGGATCAATAAGCACTCCTCGAGAAGGTATGCCTTTGATTTTTCTAGTTATGTAAAATGGGTCATCGGGTGCTTTAATAGTCTCACTAGGATCAAATGTAATGCATGTCCTTAGGAGTTTCATTTTTGTCAACATGGTTCACTTCATTATTAGATTAAAGGCCAACATTGTCATTTTAGAATGCAAGATGATCGATCTCAATCACATTAGTGGAATGGGAAGATAAAGGATCAGCGAAAAATTTCAAGGTTTTGATTAGGAGGAGCTACTCATTTGTTGCCTTTATCATTCACACTAGCCATAGATATGGTATTTTTTTATCACTGGAATTGCTTCTAGGAATATAGCCTTATGGGAAACTCAATGATGGGGGACCAATGTATTTTCACTGAGTGACCTCCAAGATTTTAAAAGTCGGCTCTTCGCTCATTTGGGGGAGAAAAGGGGAAAAAAGAAACATTAAAAGAAAAACCTATTCTAAAGTGATATGTTGAATTGATTTTAATGCACTAAGAAGCACAAAGTACTTCACATACATGTCATTCTAAGGCCCATTCAACAATCTACATGCCCAGAACACTGATCAAGATATAATCAAAGTTTCTTTTACCATAAAACAATATACACCATGCATCCACCAAATAACAAGTGCAAAAACATAGTTTAATCGGTAGAGTCTTAAAAATATATTTTTTAAGTTATGTCAGAATTTCAAGATGCACAGAAAACTATCAATACACACCAAACAACAATAATTGTAGAGGTTGCGGGCAAAGTTTGATTATCCCATCTTTAGAAATACAATCACAGACTAGAGGCTAAATTCCTATCAAGAACACTTGTCTATATCTTTTCAAACTACAAGTTTCAAACCCTTCGCAAGGAAAAAATTGAGCTTCTTATAGAGCAGGACCTAATGGCCCGGTTCTAGAAAACAGATAAGACATCACCAAGATGCATCATTGGCAGCACCACCACTATTCATGAAACACGAAGGAGAGTGAAGGAAAAAATTGTTTTCAATATCTAGCACAACCGCCCCTAATTATTTTATTAATCTATTGGTAAATAGATTTGTCACTGAGGTCATTTACTTGAAATTGGCCCTGTTTGCCCGATAAGAAGTGACAAATGTTCCAGCAGTTGGAGAGATCGTTCTGTGAAACACAATCTTCCTCTGCGTTTGAGAGGGGCAGCTCCCTCGTATGATAGGGGTGTTTAGGATTTCTGTGTACTTTTAACCTGAAAGTACATAAAGGAGAAAACATAAAAATAAAAAGAAATAAAGGTAGAAACCCCAACAATAGACATACAACCATCAACTGAGATTTCTCATCATTAGCAACAAATTACAAAGGGAGTTTATAAGGTAATATGCGTAGCCATGAGATGACGATAAAGAAGAATGACCAGTCTCAACATACGGAGAGATAAGATACTTCAACACATTCAAACTGAGATACCAAAGGTTGCTTGTGCATCATCACATCAATTGTACAAATCACATATGCATAAAAAGACTACCAATTTGACATACGAGAAATCGGCAATGACAACACATGAATACATTTAGAACATACGAACTAAGACGTATTCTATATTATCCTTTTGGAAATACACAAGTCCAAAATCCTTTATATACATAGTGCAAATCAAAATGTCATTACAAGTTTCTCCTAGAATTCCAGTAGAGTTTTCCCCTCTGTAAAAGGTCCCCTTTCATTACAAATAGTCTTGTATTTATAGGCTTGTAGGATAACTACCTTATAACCAACTCCAATTATGGGTTAATAACTAACTCTTTTATGCGTAAATTTCAATGAGTTAGTAACTTACACTCTTATGTGCAGAAAAAGTCAATTTCCTAACCTTAGTTTACTATAGACACCTAAAAATGTCTCATTGATCATGTACTAATTATTCCTCTAATTGATTAAATAATCTTTATTATTTAATTAAGTCAATTAAACTTATTCTTCTAAATTCTTCTAATTTCATATTTCCTCATCATCTTATTAATTATTCTATTTTCCTATTCTATCATCATTTAATCATTTTAATCATTTTCTAAATATTAATTTAATATTTATTATTCAATTAATTATGGTTAATTCCTTAATTTAAATAATCTTTATTATTTAAATTAATTACTAATTATTCAATTTCTATCTCTAATCATCTAATCATTCAACCCTCTTCTAAATATTAATTAAATATTTATTATTTAATTAATTGTGATTTAATTCCTTTAAATTAAATAATCTTTATTATTTAATTAAGTTCCATTTCCAAATCCCCAAATTCTAATTTCATTTAATTCCATATTCTTCTAATTTCTTCCAAGTTCAAATACATGTGCATGATTTCAAAAACCAAATTGAAAATCAAAATCAAGTTCTAAATATATTCAAATACTAAATTGAATCAATAAATTCAATTATTTGAATAAAATCTCATGCAAAAATTAAATTAAAAATCTAAATCTAAATGCAAGCACATGCTAAATTAATTAATTCAATCAATTAATTAATTAAATCATTTATCTCTCCAATTTCTATTTCCATCTTTGAGTTAGCTTTTTCTAAATTAAGCTCTCGGTGTCATCTTCTTTATTTCCACCAATCATTCTTTTTCTTCATTCAATCATCTTTTTCTCAATCAGTTACTCAATTAATCTATTCAACCTATTGAGTTCCACTCCTACAATCAGCAGTTCAACTATCAATTTTCATTTGAGCTCACTTGAGTTCACACCTCTTGATCATTCTATTCCACCTTTCAATCAATATTCTCCAATTTTCTATAAATTGAGCATCCAATCTCCATTTTCAACAATCACAAACTTTGAATCTTTGTGTCACTTGCAGGTTACCAGCGCAATATTTGAGAGCCATCATACCACGAAGAGGAGAAGAGCAATGGAAGCAATACGCAGTCACGGAATAGGGAGTTTTTATAGATAGAAATTATAATTCCTATTTTGCTTGATTGTATCATTTCATTGTCTGATTTGTTAGATTTGTTGATTAGATAGGGATTTGTGATTTCCCTTGTGCTTCTAATTGATAACTTTGTTTAAAAGAAGAATGAATTTTGCATCTCACATTTTGGTGAACCCGACATGAATCAACAACAATTTAACCTTTTTCTGTGTTCTATGTGATTTTTGCAGATTGTACGGATTGTTCAAAAAAAATTGCAGGTTGCACGAATTTCGAGAAAATATTTTCCGTCACGCAATCGAGCTTACATCATCACACAATCACATAGACAGAATTACACATTCAACCCTTCGGGGTCACACATTCGCTCTGACAGGGTCACGCAATCACCTTGTCCAAATCATGCAATCGCCCTTTCTGGGTCACGCATCCGCAGGGTTAATTGTTGTTTTATTTTTCTTCTGTCTGTTATTGCTTCTGTATAATTCTGTCTTAAATTTGGTTAATCCAAGATCAAAATTACTTTTTTATTTCAAAATTTGATTAACACAATTTATGGCAAGAAAAGTTCAGTTCAAGATTTCAGGTGCAAGAAGGATGAAACAACAAAGGAGAGAAGCCAAACGATATCAAAAAGTTCTCCAGGTAGAAAAATTGATACAGGATTCGGAAGAACAACTGGCCTTAGACAGATATAATAGCCTAGTTCTTTCTTATACAATTAAATATGATATAATCAATATTGAATGGATGATGAGGGATTTGGCTAGGGATTCACAATTGGTTTCGCAGGTTCTTGATCGGGTTTAGTTTTCTTGTATTTTTCTAATTTTTTTTGTTGTCTGCATTCTGTCATGCAATTGACCTGTTAGTGTTATGCAATCAAGTAGATAACATCACGCATTAGCTTTGTTAGATTCATGCATTCGCTCTATCAAATTCACGCATTTGCTCAGTAAGTATCACGCAATCGATCAGGTAGTATTACGCAATCGCCTCTGTCAAGTTCTCAGTTTCTATTTTCTGTTGGTTTATTTTTCTACTAATCTTTTGTTTACATCCTATGGCAAATTCGTAGAGAGGATTAGATTAGTAATTTTGCATGCACACTTCACACTTCAATTTTTATTGCTTAAAATCAACAACAGTTAAAAAGGACATGCATGGATAATCTCACACTTCAATTTTTTCATGCTTAAAATCAACAATAGTTAAAAAGGACATGCATGGATAATCTCACACTTCATTGTTGGTGTTTAAAATGAACATGGGCTAAAATTGGCATGCATGTACCTCACACTTGGTTTTTAGTGCTTAAAAATCAAACAAATGGTTAAAAATGACATGTATGCCTTCACACTTGGATTTGGTGTTTAAAATTGACATGCACATGCGGATCTAACACCTAAATTTGGGCTATAAAACGAACATGAATCATGCTGCATTAGATTAAATCATTTTTCATTTTTTAAGGGAAAAGTACTTTTCATTGTTTCTGGGGTGGACCTACAGTTGCACTAATTGACTTTCTACCCACCATCAGGCTCTTGGGAGAAAGAAGGAAGTTGACAACGACATCCAAATTTTCTTTTGTTCTACATAGTGAGGGGTATCTTTGACTGGGGATTTCATCACCCCACAGAGGTACTTCGAATTGGGATGCATTGGGGATATCATCTCTCCCAACGTACTCTCGAGCAGGTTTTTCGAGCCGCTATATAAATATACTGGTCTAGCGGCTAGAGTGTTCAGTGAATTCGACATATGTGGGGGCCTTCCCTGCACCGATAAGCTCAACTAAAGCATTAAGTGGCTTTCTCTGACAATCCGTCATTGGATCAGGATCCCTCAAAACCTAATACTAAGAACCAAATTAGTTGCCAAAAATCCTACGTTCAGTGGTTCTGGGAGTGTGGATCGTACCCCATAGATACCCCTCATGTACCTTACATTATGAGACAAAAATCCCTCGGTGATAAGATCTTTGGATCTTCAGGGTAAGAGAGACTGGCATGCCTGAGAAGTGTGTGTCGTGGAGTGGAGCCAGTGCTACCAGACTCTCTATCTATCCATCTTGTTTCGGTATTTTGTTGCAGGGGCCTCACTGAATGGTCTCCAATTTCCAGCCTAAGATTATATTCCATGCTTTTTTATGTATCATTGTGATAGACCAGTATTGAGTCAGTCCCTTGGGCTATTTCAGGCCCTATCCCACATATCTCCAAATTTTTTGAGATTGTATGAAAATTGAGTCAGTCAGCTATACATACCTACCAACCATTGTTCTCAGACTTGGAAAACTGTAAAACATTGTCCTACACACAAAGTTACCAAAAACAAAGTCCATTTTAAAACTGATTTTCAAAACGTCCTTACATACTTGTGACCATAGCCTTTTGCATAGTCCCATTTACATCCTCATTATTGACCATAGTCTCTTGCATAGTCCCATTTACGTCCTCATTATTGACCATAGTATTTTGCATAGTCCCATTTACGTCCTCATTATCGTCCATAGTCTTTTGCATTGTCCCACTTACGTCCTCATTATCATCCATATTAGTTGCATAGTCCACCATTTATCATATACATCTTCACCTAGACCTCATATACATCTAATTCTATTATCAGTTATAGGTTCATAGCATGTGCCTTCATGGGTCTCCCAAGTGATGGTTTTCTCCCCTTTGAGCAACCTAATCTAGTTCCAAACGGCGGTCAACGAGAAATCATTGATGGTCTAGCTAACTTAGCTTGGAATTTAAGAAGAAGCACACCCCAATATATGGGAGTTATATACGAGATAGATATTAAGTCTAGGATTTCCTGTACGATTGATAGAGAGATTGAGGCCGAAAAACTTCATCAACAAATGGAAAGACTTGCATTAGAGAAGGCTAGAAAGGCTAAAAAGGTCTCACATCAAAATCCTCAATAGAGAGTCTAGTATAGTATTGCATACCTCATATTTACATCTACTATCTAGTGTTAGGTCATCGTCTTGCATTGAACCATCATCATATAGGCAATTTTAGATGCCCTTCACAAGGTCCCAGAAAGAAAAAGGAATAATGGACCCGAACAACACACAATCTATAAACCCTACTTGGAACATGGACATGTCAACAGGTCAACACTCAGGTACACAAACAATGTCCACCATAAACGAATTACAACAACATCTGACAAAGGAAGAAATTGAGTCCACACAGCAAGACCTGCATGTCCTCATGATCCTAGATGCACTTATACATAGTGATAGGGACAAGTATCTTTCACTGTTAATACAAAATAGGGCAAAATTACCTGAGGATTTTGATGTCACAAAGATTTTACCACCAGGAAAAACTTTAGGTCAAGATAATAGTCAAACACCACCCTTGACGCAAATACAAGCAACGACCTCTAGTCTTCCTCAAAACGTACCTCTCCCAACAAATGTCAATACAAATGCAAACTTTCAAACAAGCATGTCATCTTCAGCGATCAATGCTAGTATACCATCACAGAGCATACCGATAATGTCAAGTGTCTCAGCACCTATTCAAATGCAATCAACGAGTGTAACCCAACCTCCAGTTTCTTATTCTATGGGATCCACATATGGTTATCAAAATGCAAATCTAGGTATTACCAATACAACAGGAACAACTCAACCAAACATGGGTTCACATATCGCCTATTTCATAGTACCTACTAGAACACACAACACATAAGGTTATAATCTTGGTACCTTTCAACAACCTCCTAGTTATGCAACCACGAATCCTTTTGTGGGACATACACACACACAAGGTATACCTTTGACATCAATAGATATTCTGACACAGCAAGTATAGAGTTTGCAACAATAGATGACGACCATGCAAACTAGTAACGATAAAAAGAGCTACACAATGCAGGACTTACGTCCTTATCCATTTGATCGCACATTATACATGCCACCCTTCCCACAACATTTTGAAACGCCCAAATTTGATAGATATCGAGGGAAGGGTAATCCTAGAGATCATATCAGAGAATTTTTTACGGCATGTATAGAAGTTGCCTTGGAAGATACTTACCTAATGAGACTATTCCCTAAAAGTCTGGGAGGTCTGGCTTTAGAGTGGTTTTCACATCTACCACCAACCATCACATCATGGGGGGAATTAGCTGAACAATTTATTGCCAACTTCTCGCACAACATTGACACCTCGATTACTTTCATGGATTTATGTGCTGCTAACCAATACGAGAATGAAACATTTGCATCCTTCATACAATGATGGAGGGCTCTCTACAGGAGATGCAAAATAGTTATCCCAGAAACAAAGCAAGTGGATATGTTTACAGAAAATTTGATTCCTAAGATAAAATATCCGATACAAATGCAGTGTCTTACCATATTCAAACAAATCATAGAAAAGGCTCTCAAATGTGAGAAGGGCTTGGTAGAGAAAGGTCTTATTAAGTATGGAAATACCAACAACAATGACAAATCTAATTTTTGGTCAAAAAACAAAAATGTGACCAATGATGGTATTGTAGACGCCAGAACAATAAATAGAACTCAACCCGTTTTATCACTGGGAACGAGTCAGTCAACAAATCCACATACCAGGAATAACACAACCTCAACCAATGTAATTGCTACACAAAATACAAACACAAGATACCCCAGGGGAAACGCTCCAAGAAGAAATTACACACCTTTAGGAGAACCTATTGAGTCAACGCTCAAAAAGTTAATACAGACAAACATGATATCTCTACCTGAAGTACGAGTATATGAACTTGGTCATTTCAAACCTACATGGTGGAATGACAATGATTTCTACGATTATCATAGGACTAGAGGTCAAAAAATGGCAAGTTGATACAAATTGAAAAATTTGGTCCAAGATATGATAGACCAAGGGGACATCACAATTGATACGGATAAGACCTCAACAAACATGAATCATATGATTTTTAAAGATCCTTTTGTTAAGCATGACAAGGGAGAAGCTACCACATCAAGTACCCAAGACAATATGGCTAACTACACGAAGGTCTCATACGACTACACTATTCATGCCATTAGCTCAAGAGATACAACAAACAATGATTCACAAGAAACACTTGATCAGGAGGACCAATATCAAGACACTCATAAAGATGACAACCAAATTTTCATGATATCTGAAGGACCAAAGTACAATGATGACATGAATCTTTGTCTCCAAGACTAGGGGCAGGATCAACCATCTCACTCAGATTGGTTTGAAGATGAACTCATTAAACATATTATGAATGTCAAACATACACATTGGGACTATGAAGAAGGATCTAATATAAATCTAGATAAGATAGCCTATGATGCATATGATAAAATTGCTACAATCACAATTACTCCCAGAGACAGAAACTGTGCAATGGTTACTCGCAGGTCAAAGGTAACCTTGCAAGGGATACCACAAAATCAACCACCAGCAGTAGGGACTTACGATGTAGTTGAGCAACTTAAGAAAACTCTGGTACAGATATCCTTATTTGAACTACTGTGTATTTCACCCAATCATAGAGCTATACTGGACAAAGCACTTCAAGATTCAGTAGTGGACAGAGATATAGATGAACGTGCCTTCCAGTCTATGGTACAAAATCTGACACAAGGTACACATATTGCATTTACAGAACAAGATATTCCTAGTGATAAATTGCTTCATAATGACCCACTACATTTGGAAGCTTACATTCACAAGAAAAGAATCAGAAGAGTACTTATAGATGGGGGAGCTAGTCTAAACATTTGTACCTTAAAGCTGGTCAAAGCACTGGGATATTCTGAACTTCACATTGATTCTTCCAAAAGGATAAACATCAAGGCTTACGATGATGAAGAACGTCCATCTAAAGGCATTGTAACATTACCTGTACAAGTAGGACCAATAACAACAAAGGTCACTTTTGAATTCTTGGATAGAGAGCTGGGATATAACATGTTATTGGGCCGCCCATGGATCCACACCATGCAAGAAGTACCATCTACATTTCATCAGTGTGTCAAATTCCCATACAATGGTATTGAAATCACCATAAAGGGTGATCCAAATCCGTTTCAACATTGTAATTATCTAAAAGACAATGTCAATAATCAAGTACCTATCAATCAGGCTGCACCTCTCACTACACAGTTGTAAACATTAAAGATCACAGAAATACAACAAGATATTCCTACAACATCCTCCTTACAAATAAAGGATATGGGTTGTGGAGAGTGCTCTATTGCAAATACTTTAAATGGGAAACAGTTGCCTTTTTCTCCTAAGTCCTTTGGGAAACCTCACACTATAGTACAAAAGAAAGAAAAAGGAAAATAAATTGTCAGATACTCAGACTCATGCTCTTTCATTAGATGGGGAGACTTAGAGGAAGAATCCTTGAATGAAGATGTTAACCATTGGATATATAGAGAAGAAGATCATATGACAACACCCAGAATACACACAGATCAGTATGGCAAAAGATTCAAAATACTCCAAAGACATGGATATGATGGTACCACAGGCCTAGGGTTACAAAAGCAAGGAAGACTAGAACCTGTTGTTCCTAATGATAATCCAGGAAATCAAGGATTGGGATATAAGCATGTACAACATATCACACAAGCCAGATAGCGTACCCTTGATATACTAAATCAACCAAGCAAACCATCAGATTACATATCACAAAGGAATTGGTCCACATAGGCTCTTCCATCTTCATCTCAAACAAGCAATCAGGTACCTACATCACCAAGCACAGAATCAGATGGGGAAGACATGAGACAACTCTTGCAAGAACCCACCATGGAGTTACAAAATGATGTAGTTATTGACACAACAGTACAGGCTAATGTGGCAACAGATGTAGGATTACCACCACCACCTGAATCCCACCTATGGTTATTGTCACTACTTCTACCACGAGAAGCAACTTAGGCTCAACCTAACGAAATAGATGAAGAAAGATTGCAAAGGCTTATACCTGGCTTAAGAAGGGTCACTAATGCACAAAGAAGACCAGTCAATCTACAACAGAATCAAGGACATGAACAAGAAGAAATAAGTGATGATAGCCCATATGATGAAACATATATTGACAATGAGACAAATTCACATGACTATGAATTCTTATCACTCCATGATTCTAGCCCACCAGAAAGTGTAATATTAAGGAATCAAATTAGGCTTATATAGGATGAAGATACACAGAGCCATTCAAACAATCAAGTCTTCATGTTATCTGAGTCTACTAAAGAAGGGAGTAATGATTTACCCCTAGTACATTCACACTTGATTGATTGGGGGCAAGAAGGAAAACCAACGTTGGATTGGTTTGAAAACGACGAAGCGATTTCAGAATTTCTAAGAGTCAGAGAGGGATTTCCGCAAGGTGATCATAAAGCAAGGTTTGCTATAGACCTAAATAGAACGGCATACTTTGGAGAAGAAAGTGCTTCTCAAATAGAAGATAAGGATCAAACTACCCATAATGACAAAAGTGACTTGGGTAATCTTCCTATGGAAAGAGAAAGTTCAGCATTACTTACAAAGGAAACAAAAGAAGTAAACATAGTAGAAGGGGAAATTATACATAACATCCATCTAGCAAAATCACTGAGCAAAGAAGAAAAAGACAGATTCATTCATTTCTTCAAACAATGACCTATCAACTTTTCTTGGTCCTATTCAGACATGTCAGGCTTAGATTCTGAACTAGTGTTGCATCACTTACCATTGATACCAGGAGTTAAACCTTACAAGCAAAGATTGAGAAAAATACATCCAAGTATCGCATTACTAGTTAAAATAGAATTACAAAAGTTGTTGGATGTAGGTTTTATCAGACCTATTGACTACACAGAATGGATATCAAACCTGGTACCTGTGACTAAGCCCATGGGAGGCATCAGAATCTATACCAATTTTTGAGATCTAAATAAAGCTTGCCCTAAGGATGACTTCCCGCTACCTAATATCGACATGATAGTTGACCTTACAACTGGAAATGAGATGCTATCCTTAATGGATGGTTTTTCAGGATACAACCAAATTAAAATTGCACCAGAAGATCAACATAAAATGACCTTTACATGCCCATGGGGAACGTACTGTTGGAATGTGATGCCATTTGGTCTTAAAAATGTTGGGGCAACATACCAGAGAGCCATGACAACATTATTTCATGACATGATCCATAACATAATGGAAGATTACATGGATGACATATTGGCTAAATCACAAACCAGAGAAAGTCACCTTGCAGTTCTTACACAGATATTTGATCGGTTGGAATAGTATAATGTCAGATTAAATCCAAAGAAATGTGTGTTTGGCATAACAGCAGGTAAACTATTAGGGTTTATAGTATCAAACAGAGGAATTGAAATAGACCCTGCCAAGGTCAAGGCAATCATTGATATGCAACCTCCATCAATACTTAAATAGCTCAGAGGGTTACAAGGAAGATTGCAATCCATAAGGAGATTCATAGCACAGTTGGCAGATAAGTGTCACCCATTCCAGCATTTACTCAGGAAAGGAGTTACTTTTAAATGGACAGAACAATGCCAGGAAGCTTTCCAAGCTCTAAAAGATTATCTTTTGAACACACCAGTGTTAATATCTCCTACTCCAGGACAACCTCTATTGTTATACATATCAGCAACAAACTCAGCTCTGGGAGCTCTATTGGCACAACATGAAAAAAATGGAAAAGAAAGAGCCATTTATTATATAAGTAGGACTCTGATTGGCTATGAGCTTAATTATACCCCCATAGAGAGAGCATGCTTAGCAGTAATCTTTGCATCCCAAAAGCTCAGACACTACATGTTGAGTCATAAGGTACGACTCATTGCACGGTTTGACCCACTCAAATACCTATTAAGCAAAGCGACATTGACCGGGGGATTGGCCAAGTGGGTTATGATCTTGAGCGAGTTTGATATAGAATACATAGACAGAAAAGCTATCAAAGGACAAATCATAGTAGATCAATTAGCAGAGGTTCCTATACAAGACAGTCACCCATTGCTGATAGACTTTCCAAATGAATCCATGTTTACACTAAATGCCTCAGTAATGTGGAAGTTATACTTTGATGGATCATATACAAATCACAGATCTGGAGCAGGTATTCTCTTCATTACTCCTCAAGGGGATGTTATACCTAAGTCATTTAGGATCAATTTCCCATGCACCAACAATATGGCAGAATATGAAGCTCTCCTCATAGGGCTTCGTACAGCAGTGCAACGGAAAATACAAGAGTTACAGGTGTATGGTGATTCGCAGTTAATTGAACCAGGTCAATGATGATTACAATACGAAGGATGACAAACTCATGCCTTATAAGAAGTTGGTCGAAGATTACAAGGAGCACTTTAGCAAAATTACCTTCGAACAAATCCCAAAAATACAAAACGTATGACAACAAATAACATATACAACGAATGCGTAGCAGTTATGACTTATGCGGTACAAATAAGACTCTTGCGTGATGATTAAAGCTAATGTGTGACAAAATGGGCGCATGCGTGATAAAAAAACACTTATGCATAATGATACACACGAATGCGGCATGATAAATCTTGCGTGACACTTACGACGCATGCATAACATTTAAAGCGTTTGCAGTACACTAAACACTAATGCGTGAAAATCGACAAGCGATTGTGTAACGCAGACCAAAAAATGATCAAGGACAATTTTTGAAAAACAGGCAAAAATTAGGGAAAAACAATGAAAAATACCATGCCGCCAGTCCCAGGAGGTCTCTAAAATGAACGTACTCAGTCCAACAAGTACAATCGAGCTCTATAACCATCCATGATGATCAAAATACTCAGAAAAAGGCACAGAAATAGCAAAGAAACCAAGGAACTACCAAATCACAAATGAGCAAATGAAAACCTAGAATTCTCTATTTATAGCTAAAAAAAATTAGGGTTTTACGACACCCTGATGCCCATGGTCCCCGCCAGCTTCAAATAACTTGTAGCCTACTCAAATGATCTCAAAATGACATGAAATTTCACACGCTTTCTCTTTAAACTGGTATCGAAAACATGGTCTCAATTTTTGAATTTTTCGACCACGTTTTCCAAGGGGGCATATTCACACTATACAGCAATACCAAGGCATACTGGGGCAGAATTTTTCATTTTCTTTGAAACAATGTTGTTCTAACTTTGTCTCAAAGAGGGGCAAATGTAAACACCTAAAAATGTCTCATTGATCATGTACTAATTATTCCTCTAATTGATTAAATAATCTTTATTATTTAATTAAGTCAATTAAACTTGTTCTTCTAAATTCTTCTAATTTCATATTTTCTCATCATCTTATTCATTATTCTATTTTCCTATTCTATCATCATTTAATCATTTTAATCGTTTTCTAAATATTAATTTAATATTTAGTATTTAACTAATTATGGTTAATTCCCCAATTTAAATAATCTTTATTATTTAAATTAATCACTAATTATTCAATTTCTATCTCTAATCATCTAATCATTCAACCCTCTTCTAAATATTAATTAAATATTAATTATTTAATTAATTGTGATTTAATTCCTTTAAATTAAATAATCTTTATTATTTAATTTAGTTCCATTTCCAAATCCCCAAATTCTAATTTCATTTAATTCCATATTCTTCTAATTTCTTCCAAATTCAAATACATGTGCATGATTTCAAAAACCAAATTGAAAATCAAAGTCAAGTTCTAAATATATTCAAATACTAAATTGAATTAATAAATTCAATTATTTGAATAAAATCTCATGCAAAGATTAAATTAAAAATCTAAATCTAAATGCAACCACATGCTAAATTAATTAATTCAATCAATTAATTAATTAAATCATTTATCTCTCCAATTTCTATTTCCATCTTTGAGTTAACTTTTTCTAAATTAAGCTCTCTGTGTCATCTTCTTTATTTCCACCAATCACTCTTTTTCTTCCTTCAATCATCTTTTTCTCAATCAGTTGACTCAATTAATCTATTCAATCTATTGAGTTCCACTCCTACAATCAGCAGTTCAACTATCAATTTTCATTTGAGTTCACCTAAGTTCACACCTTTTGATCATTTTGTTCCACATTTCAATCAATATTCTCCAATTTTCTATAAATTGAGCATCCAATCTTCATTTTCAACAATCACGAACTTTTAATCTTTGTGTCACTTGCAGGTTACCAGCGCAATATCTGAGAACCATCATACCACGAAGAGAAGAAGAGCAATGGAAGCAATACGCAGTCACGGAATAGGGAGCTTTTATAGATAGAAATTATAATTCCTATTTTGCTTGATTGTATCATTTCATTGTCTAGTTTGTTAGATTTGTTGATTAGATAGGGATTCATGATTCCCCTTGTGCTTCTAATTGATAACTTTGTTTAAAAGAAGAATGAATTTTGCATCCCACAGTTACAATAAGCGACATAAGTCACTTTTTACAAAAATAATATCAAACCCATTACATTGAAGAAATAATTTGTTTGTTGATTTTGTTGAGATGGCCTCCATCTTAATTTGCTTCATTTGATCTCGTAATCACTTCACCATCTATTCCATATGTCGGTATCTTGATCATTGAAACAAGGTATTTGCCTACCAATATCTTTTGTTCGAGGACACACCCATTGTGATCACATCAACTAGAATCCTTTATTACCGTCTTGCATGTTTTCCAATTATGTGCGAAAAATCTTTGCTGTCATAAACTAACCCCCATCATGTCGTCCTTTTGACACAATATTGAATCAGCATTATTGGGTGCCTTCATTCCATAGCTATCCCATATTGGTGTGGCTTGTAGAATTTGAAATCAATGTGGGTCAAGAGATGATATCTTTCTAAAGCATTTCTATCAATCGATTCAACTCCATGTCTGTGCAATCATCATATTATTTGAGATGTCGACTCCTTGAGGCGTGTTGTCAAATGTTGACATGCCTTGTGCAATTGCCACAAACTTGACTGGCATAAAATAACGAGATTTGTTATGTCCTCAAGATAGCCACCATGGGCATGAAGGTTGACCACAACTGTAGAGCACAAACAAAGCTTATAGAGTTAAGAGGGTTCAAGATCTTCCTTGCAAAACCCATTTTGAGCACATTCTGCAATCATTTCATTACATGAGACGACATCTATTTGAAACATTTTGTCAAACAATTCACTTGCCTTGCCTAAGCTTCCATGATTTGCAGTTCAAAAACATGTCTTGTGTCTTGTTTACCAAAGCGTTTTGAACTATAGAATCTAACAAAAATCCTAAATTCTATTATGCTTTGATGAATGCCCATGACACCCCCTTTCAACAACAGTTCGCATGCATTGTTTACATTAACGGTTCCTTCGAAGCTTTCATGAGATGAAATTTCTTTGAGGTGTCTTCATTCAAAGCTTCTTTGTTGTCTATTGGTAAAGGTCATGGAATTTGGCTATACACCTGCCAATTGCATTATCTTGAAAGATTAAAACTTAATAACAAATCTGCAGATCTTGCGTTTATCGCATTAGATGAGATGACATCTTTTTGAGGAAACAATTCAAACGATTCACATATAATGCCTATGCTCCCACATTTGGGATTCTGTCAAATAGAAAGTTATGACTTTTCAACACATCCATCTTATATAAATCTTTCAATCAATAAATTTCACTCCTTGAGATATCAAATCTCCAAGGCATCCATTCAATCAGCCTTAAACAATGATGTGTGGTCTCATGCTAAGGCTACAACTGCAGGATACGCATAAAACTGCATTTGTTGAAAAGGATACCCAGACTTTGCATCCTCCCAACCTATGTCGAATGACATAGACATAGATGAATATTGGCAAAGCTTATAGAACTTAACACTATACGTGCCATTGAGATTTCTTGAAAGTTTGTAAAGCCTTTTCAACAAATTCATTTTTCATATGTCCTTCAATTTGAATGAGATGACATCTATTTGATGTGGTCTGTTAAATGCCTGTGTGCTGCATTAATTCAAATATTTTGAGAGCTTCCTCGCAAACTCCATTCTGTGCATATCCTGAGATCATCGCATTCCATGAGACCACATTTCTTTGATCAAAGCATGCAATGAGATGATGTTTATTTGAAGCATTCTGTCAGACTATTAGTGTGCCTTGTGTGAGCTCTGCATTCTGCATACAAGTCTACCAGAGCGGCTGTAGCTTCCACGGATGACAAAATTCCTTTATTTCTGCAGTTTGGCTGAATCTCCATATCGCCATTCTTCCCTCCATGTTTGGAAAGAAGTATTCTATAAAATAGTTTGTGGGATATCTATGCTTCATGGCTCACATACCACGGTGCCCAAAATGCCATATAGAAAAGTTCATGTGCCAGCACGATGCTCTTTTGATCTTCATTCATATTCACCAAAGTAGCAAATGTGATTCTATTTTCTTTTATTTGATATTACGTTGTGGATTGATTCATTCCCTCTTATCGTTGGAAGGGAGGATGCTGAAGAGAGGTTGTGAAAATTGACCTTACTCATTTCTATGCCATGAGACCACGTTTCTTTGACAGATTCTATCAAACAATTAACATGTGTGCCATTTATGGTATACTTTGAGGAATTTTGACAAACAGTTTACACGCAATGTCTATGCATTCCCTATGTCATGAGATCATGTTGCTTTGAGGGATTATGACAAACCATTTTCATGTGCCATTTATACTTCCATGCTGCCATCTTAATCTGCCAAAATAGTTTGGTCAAACAATCCACATGCGCTACCATGCGTGGAATTCATGAGACCACATTTCTGTGAGGAATTTCGCCAAACAGTTGAGATGCGTGCCTGTACTCCAACGCTTCCTGGAGATCAATATATTGCTAGTAATGGTGAAAACATTTTCAATAACTCCATTGTGTGTATGAACTGCAAGTTTGACAGCCACAAGATGGCATCTCTATGACGCACTATGTCCAGCGGTTTGTAGCTTGTCTATGCCTTCCATATTTCG
Source organism: Cryptomeria japonica (assembly GCF_030272615.1). NCBI lineage: Eukaryota > Viridiplantae > Streptophyta > Pinopsida > Cupressales > Cupressaceae > Cryptomeria > Cryptomeria japonica. The sequence goes on from NC_081407.1 coordinate 693,090,366, forward strand.
CATACATATTTACATTTCATGGCATGTGATTGCTTCCTTAATCTGCAACTATGTTCTCCCAGTGTAACTGCAACTTTGATATCTGATGAACTCCCTCTCTTCTTCAATTTATTTTGAATGCTCATAACCTTGTTTGTAGTCTTCCTTTACTTTTCTCTCTTTTTTTTTAATTCTTTCTTTGATAAAATCTATAAGAGGTTAAGAATGCTCAAAAACTGAGCATTTCTAACCTTCTTGATAAAGTGGGGGCTGCAAGGTTAAGAAATGAGGTTTGAGCATTTCTAACCTTTTTGTGATAGGTTAGAAATATGGGTTAGAAATGCTCAAAAACTGAGCATTTCTAACCTTCTTGATAAAAGGTTAAGAAATGAGGTTAAGAATGCTCACTTTTTGAGCATTTCTAACCTCCTGCTTCAACAAACTATCCTTTACACATTGGAAACCATTTTTCATTGAGAATGAATCAAGGAAGAATATCATCAATGACTGAAGACAATTTTCTTATCGCAAATGACCAAACATATTGAAATAATTTAAAATATTAAATTATCATTTGAGAAATAATTTAAATATTTTAAATATATCGCTTTGGTTGGAGAAAAATGGCATAACTTTCAAACGGTAGGGAGTTAGGTCCTGAAAATTGAAACACATGTCAATAAAAGGGAAAAAGGTCCACACAATTATTTTCACCTCATGACAAAGCCTTAAATGAGATATTTTAATCATTTGGAGCAACAGACACCAAAAATTGAAAGTTTAAAATATGACAAAGTATGAACTAGGTTCAGGTGAAAGTTGGACATGTGATACAAAATGATGTTTAGATTTTAAATATCAACATATTTCCCTCAATTTGTGGTAATTTTCAAAATTCTTTCATTTTTCATATTTTGACTAGTAAGGACCTTGGATTGCGTGTTCACTGTTTATGCAAAAACAGCTATTGGATCTTTACTCGACACTGAGACTGATTTGAAGTTCAAATTTTATGTAGGCCAAATATGGGGGAAACGTAATCAGACCAAACAAAGCTTCATGGTCATTTCTTGAACTGCTTACCGTTGAAATGCAAACGCTTCACTATCTGGAAAGCACATGCAAAGACCTCCTGACATTCGTTACAAGACACACATGGCAGCAGGAGGGAGAGACTTAGAAACTGACAAAACTGCAAATTAGAAACCCAGCATGGAGCTACCATACCTCACAACAAATTCTAACTTGATAACCGTGGGCCCAGCAATATGAAATCAAAGAAGAGCCCTGCCACGCATCAATTGATCGTGACCTCTAAGCAAAGGTAAAACAAAGGCTTCAATGATGAAATCCGTGCGAACTCGTGGCAAACGCAAAAGCACCAAAAACCAAACTTGAGCAAGAACTTTAAAAAAATAGCAGGCTAACTCCTTGATGGGCATCATGGATAAAAAGTCCATAGTTATTTGGCCACTTCTAGGATAATCGCACTTGCAGGATGTCGATACTCAAAAAGTTTGAATTGCAGATCAAACTTATGTTTCTACTTTGAAAATTTTGTCGAAAATCTGTTGTAGGGGAAGCCAATAATTATCTAAGGGGAGATCTTGAGCTTTAAGGGCCTGAAAATTATGATTCAGGTCGATGATTTCCTTGAAAGGCAAGTCAGTTAACTCCTTTTGAGTTAGTTCAAATAAAGTGAGGAGTCGGGCCAATGGATGAATCAAACCTTCTACCTCGTTAACTTTAGGAGGGTTGCTCAAAGCTTGTAGGAATGATTGATCTTGTTGTCATTGCGCTATTAGGCCCGAAAAATGCTCAGCACTCAGGATGGAGCCATTTGAGAGGAAAAGTGAAGGTAGGTTGAGTTTTATGAAACCCTCAAAGCGCTCCTTAATGAAAGTGATTGGGGATTTTAAAGTTGACAAACTTAAAGCACTCTGCATGACCATTTTATTGCAATTGAGGAATTTGTTAGCTTTTTGGGCTACTTCTTCAGGACCCTCAATTCCTGTAGCATCCAACTCTTGGGTGGAAGCAACATACAACCAGTTTACTAACTTCTGAGAATTAGGGACCTTGGGCATGGCTGGTTGCACAGTTTTCTCAATGGTGATACTAACTCTAACACACAAGGAATGGGAATCTGCCAAGAATTTCAGAGTTGGCTCTAAACAGGGAATAATCTACCTTATTTTCTCCCAATATGCATTATGAAGCTCCTACACCATGGGGGTGAAAACCGCAAGAGGGGCAAGTTGGGGAGCTGAACGTTTTGAAAGGAGTTCCACTTCAACTTCTTTTGATTCTATCTTCTCATGCAGTTCCTGCATCTTTCTTGTTGAATCTGTTACCTAGTGTTGTAGCACCTTTATCTTAGTGTGTTTATCATGTAGCTCTTCTTGCAATGAGTTATTATTCACCTACTCATTTTCCAAGGTCACTCTTAATTCACGAAGCTCCCACATGAATTGGGCCTAATTTTTCTACAAATCTCGCAGAGCCTAATCTTTTACTTTTCTTTCCTCTTCAAGAAGAGCCTGTGTAGTGACGAATTCTTTATGATATTTCTCTCTATAGGAACTTCCTACAATTGTTTCTGGATTTGAGTTATATCGGGGGCAACAACTTGAACCCACAAAAGTTCTTTCTCCTTGTCATACAACTCCATGGTCATCTTATTCTTAGCAGATTGCTCTATTTGCAATTGGCTTACTATGTTATTCAATGCACTTTCAAGCCTGTCTCTTTCACTCCTTTCCTGAAGTATGAAGACGAATAGCCTCCACTTCCCTGGCCTTTCCTTCTTTCTACAACTATTCATTTGTAGCCTTTACACTTTCCAACTCAATTGTGAGTTTATCAAGGTGTCGAGTGTGCTTCAGATAGTTAGAAGACACCAATTTATGTGAATCCTCCATGAGTTCCACTTTGTCCTATGGTCGGTCTTTCTTTAGATCAATGCCAATGGGATGCATTAAATAATCTTCAAGCCGCATCTAGCCAACTGGCTTGACAACACATGGTCTCATAGCAACAAACAATAGGTTTTCATGATCTTCCCTATACAATGTCTATATGTAGGATTATGCAGGCTTCTAAGAATATTTAGCTTTCCTTTCCTATAATCTTTGAGCTCAAGTGAGCTTGGTAGAATCCGTGTGTTGCATGAATTCTACTAGGGATCCCCTGGAGGAGGGATGAAAGGAATTGGGGCTATAGTGGTTTGCATCTAGGCTTGATTTGTCAAGGTGAGAGAAGCGGGGGAAAAGGAGGGATTCCTGGGAAGATACCTGTAGGGGAGGAAAACAATGGCCCAACACTTGATGATGCAATGGGCAACGCTCACTACCTTACAGGAAGTCTCACTAAATTATAAAAGCATTCGAACAACAATATGGATTACATGAACTATGAAAATAGCATCTCCATATGTCAGAGTAAAGTTCCAGTTAATCTCACTATCAAATCTTCTACAACACACTTCTTCACATAACTTCGCACAACTTCCCTGCTACTGAATGATTGATACAATATTCGCACATAGCATTATGCCTCACAATGATTATTACATTTGTTTATACAAGTCATCAACCTATATTTCAAGGTCAGCTAAACCCTCAACACAAATAACAAAATAATAACCTCACATGCTAGAACAATATATGTGGACCAAAAAAATGTCAGCTAAGACATATTTTGGACCTAAACAACCACCACAAATATGAAACACCTCCAATAATTACACCTCAATCATCCACAACATGCTACCACATCATGAATGTCACATAACATGAACAACATCACTGGACAAGGAAAATATTCAATAACGCACACAACAATCAATGCGGACTGCCAATACGCATAAAACACGATCTAGAAACATTTACAATCAACATGAATTGAACCACAACAACGCAACAAATCGGATCACTAGAATCATCAGCATCTCTCTACCTGAGCTCAAGAACACCAACATAACTAACTGCCAACTTGAAAATCCATTTGTGGATTTCCAAATCATGAACCAATCGCATTGAGGACACACATCAACATCCAAAATACATCCCACACATCTACAACTAAAGATATTACAATTCTAGAGTAATACATAGCACAAACCAGAATATTGCATAACACGAACAACTAAATGACATCATCAATACTGAAGCTCATAACTCAATCAAATCAACATGCGGACCACTGAAACTTTTGTTGAATCAACTAGAGATAAGTATCTCAAAATCCATTAATCCGCATCAGCTCATTTGCAACACACAGGCTAAACCAACTCATCCAACCTAACTGCAATAGTGGAATACACAGAAGAATATGTTGACATCAATGACAACATACTATTCCAACAAACTTCCCAACATGTATTACAATATCAAATTATCTTTTTAATAGCATCTAAAATACATTATGAATAGTGCAATCTAATTTAATTATATAGGTTGATTCTAGTGTCTAAACTATAAATTATTTTGGGGTTGGATACATTTTGTTAGTAAATTTGTCATCCATGTCAACAAGTTGCAGTTCATATTCATATACAAATTCTTATTGCACATATTTATACATGTATTGTGAACAAGTTTAGAACAAATGAACTCAAACAATGTATAATACTTTAAATAAACTTGAGAATACATCATGCACAATAGTGAAAGAAATATAATATTTTGAAATTCTTTCCTCCTTGTATTTCGATCTTCTTTCCTCCTTGTATTTTGATCATCTTTCCTCCTTCAAGGTTGGTTCATGTTTAGATTACATGTTTTGTAAAATAAAACACTGATAAATGTAGTGATAGCAACTTTAATTGGCATAGAAAGAAGATTAGCTTGTTTTTAAATTGTTTGCACTTATAATCATTACAGGTGGTGGAGGTTGTAACTTTTATTTGGGCAGTTTAAAATAGTTAAAAATTATAAGCTTTAACAAAAGATTATTGAAAGAGAAAAATCCTGAAAGTTTGTAGCTTCCCTCAGCTACTTCTCAAACTACATAATATATTATTTCAATGCATCGTATTTGAGAGTTGAAGTGGTCTTAATTGTGGTAAGAAATTGATGCTATCAAATCAGTAAGTCTTCACTGCCATAAAAAGAAGATATAAATTTCATAAGAAAGAAGACAAACGCTATTGTGAAGAAAATGATACTACTATTTTGACTACCGTGACCAAAGAATAAGGAGGATTGTACAACAACAAGAATATTTGTAGTAGAGAAAATGCACTTAGGTATAATAATCTTGTCATAATTTTATTGAATGATTTTAAAGTGTAAGAAACTGGTGGTTGAAATTGGAGGCTTTTAATGATTTTTAGTACAAGGCTCATCTAGTTTGTTGGTTCAGTTTTGACTGATAATGATCTTCAGATCAGTGAAAGGTTTCAGATCAAACACTACTGAGATTATAGCATTATTTTGTCAGTGTATTTTTAAAGACATATATTTTTGGCTCATTATCATCACAGTTTTGCAAATAAAATCAGACTAATTCAGATCCGCGGGGCAATGCAAATATAATGAAAATATCTCTCACGTTTTTCTAAAGAAGTTGGAACTTGTTTCAGATCTTTGAAATGGTATTAAACATATTTTGTAATTGTATTATTTCTGGAGTTGGTTCTCTAAGGTTATTGAGTTGGTGTTCAAAGGTTTTGAACTGTGAGTTGGTGCTCTTAGAAAAGGGGTTTGTTGACTTCTTAGGGTTGGGTTGGTGCCTTTAAACATTATAATTGGAGTTTTAACTACGAGGCTGGATTAGGACACTAGATCTTAGTAGCATTTCTCACCATAGTTTTCCCAACTAGGGTTTCCACATATATTTTTTGTAGATTGCCTTCAATGTGTGGTGTTGCTTTTTTGTTTCAATTTGGTGTTGTTATTCCACAATTCAAGTTCAAAAAGTCTTAAAAGTTTTCAAAAGTTTTAAGTTGAACAAAGCATTAAAACTTTTTATGTACTATTGATTCAGCCCACCCACCACCCCTCCCTCCACCTCTCAGTAGTAAACCTATGTTCTACACATTTTTTTGTACATTCATACAAAAATAAATAAATAAATAAGTGTGTATATATATAATAGAATTAACTTTAGAATGTCATATACCAATACATATGCTAAAAAAACCATTACAAATTTAAAATTTTGAAACATAACATACTAATATAATTCAGTTTTCAATATCAAAAATATCAAACTAGAATCTCATGATAGATAAGTTCTAAGTTAACTAATCAGCATTGTAGGTCTTACGAATAACAAAATGATCAAACTAGAATCACTAAACATTTTGGAAACATTCTAGCATCTAAAAACATGAACCTTGGATGCACTCACAGGAGATTTGTTTCAGAATCCGATTCCGGTATGTTTTTTATGCAAGAGCACTGGAGTAGTTCATCTGGTCGATGCAAGAGCACCAGAGTAGCTCAAGCAGTTGGAGTAGTTAACAGTGGAGTTGCTTGGAGATCGTTGCATTACTTCATCTTTTTGGATTCTGAGTTGTGGATTTGGATTTATCACCTTGAGATCATTGTCTTAATCATATTCAGGATTCATGGCATTTGGATTTGATTCTGGTGAGATATCGATTTCGGTATTGTTTTGGTATTGGTGTGTTCTTACCGGTTGGTCTTGCAGTGAGTAAAGCAAAGCTGAATTGGGTCGCGGATGGTTTCCGTAACTTGCGGATCATTGGGAGATGGTGTTTTGGACCTAATTGGTGTTCTTGCAAAGTTCTAAGCATTATTGGAGGTGTTCTTGGTGATTTGGACTGACATATTATTGTTTGCACGTTTCATTATGAACTGGTTGATCTTTGGCTGACTTGCTCGAGTTGATGTTGCTTGCGGATGGTATAAAGAGGAAGTTTGGATATTCATTTTGCAGGACAGAGGTCCAAGGAAGAAGAGATCCAGAGCAAATGTAGTATCCGGAGAGATTTTGGTCCAGGGGGACTGAAGCCCAGAGGGATTGAGGTCTGGATCAGTGCAGAACAGTACAGACTGTTACCAGAGGCCAAATTGTTGAGCAAATGATCTGCGGAACATAGATTTGAGTTGTAAGAATTTTTTTGTAATCTTGGGCTGCATTCTAGCGTGTGTAAAGCCTGAGGGCATATGTAATTCATTAAACTATTATAAGGATTTCTATTTTCTATTTTCCTGGGTAAATCTTGTGTTGTGTGAACCAGATATCGGTATCTTTCATGGTGTTTATGTTATAGGCTGCAAGGTGGGGTTGTCCTTCATTGGATCTCCCTACCTTGTCTGCATCAAGTGGTATCAAAGCTAGTTATGAGCTTGTTGATGGAGAAAGAGCTGGTTGCGAACCGATTCGTTGAAAAGAACTTGCGGCAACTTGAAGACTTGTTCAAATTGTTGAGCATTGAGGCAGTACAAAGATTGCAAGCAAACCGCTAAACCTAGGAGCTTGAGCTTGAGGCAATTGGTAGGTGAAGACTTGAACAGATCACCTAATCGAGGCAGGATACAGAGTGGTCTGGTAGATTCACCGAGGAGAGGCAATCGGAACCTGTAGTCAGACTGTTGAACCCTTGAGGTAGTTGCAAGTACCTACTGATAGATTGTCAAACCAAATCAAGTGATGGGACTCACTTTTCAATTAACCTCAAGAGTCTAATGCAGGAGCACCGGAGTAGTCATCTAGTTGATGTAAGAGCATCGGAGTAGTTCAATCAGTTGGAGCAGTTAACAATGGAGTTGCTTGGAGATCGTTGCATTTCTTCATGTTTTTGGATTTTGAGTTGTGGATTTGGATTTATCACCTTGAGATCATTGTCTTAATTATATTCAGGATTCATGGCATTTAGATTTGATTCTAATGAGATATTGATTCCGGTATTGTTCTAGTATTGGTGTGTTCTTACCGGTTGGTCTTGTAGTGAGTAAAGCGAAGAAGAATAGGGTTGTGGATGGTTTCCATGACTTATGGATCATTAGGAGATGGTGTTTTGGACCTGACCGATGTTCTCGCGGAGTTCTAAGCATTATTGGAGGTGTTCTTGGTGATTTGGGCTGATATATTATTGTTTGCACATTTTATCATGAACCAGTTGATCTTTGGTCAACTTGCTCGAGTTGATGTTGCTTGCAGATGGTATAAAGAGGAAGTTTGGAGATTCATTTTGAGGACAGAAGTCTAAGGAAGAAGAGATACAGGGCAGATGTAGTTTCTAGAGAGATTTTGGTTCGAGGGGACTAAAGCCTGGAGGGACTGAGGTCTAGATCAGTGCATAACAGTGCAGACTATTACCGGAGGCCGAATTGTTGAGCAAATGATCTGTGGATCATAGATTTGAGTTGTACAAATTGTTTTGTAATCTTGGGCTACTGTCCAGCGTGTGTAAAGCCTGAGGGCATATGTAATTCATTAAACAATTATAAGGATTTCTCTTTTCTCTTTTCCTAGTTAAATCTTGTGTTGTGTGAACCGGTTACCGGTATCTTTCATGGTGTTTGTGTTATAGGCTGCAAGGCGAGGCTTTCCTTCATTGGATCTCCCTACCTTGTCTGCATCAATTTCATACCTGGAATAGCCCAAAAATCTCATAAAATGAGAAAGTGTTTAGTTTTTATATAATTGATAGTGAGAATACTCAAGTACATGTCACTTGCTTCAATGAAGTCGTAGATCTCCACTTTGAGAATGTTAAAGTTGGTGTTGTATATACATTATGTGGTGGGGCCATCAAACCTTAAAACAAGTTTTATAATAAATTTAAAAGTCAAATAAAAATAAATTTAATGAATGATTCAAAGCTCATTCTTTATAATGATGACCTCTCAAAACCAACGCATTCATTCTCTTTCACATCCATTAATGAGATCATGAATAAGAATAATAATTATGCAATTGACCTTATTGTAATTGTCATATGTGTTGAGTCTGCCTCTACAATAAGAAGAAGAGATAGAATTGAGGTTCTTAGGAGGATCCTTGAATTGATAGATATGTCTACCTCCACTATAAATGTGACCCTTTAGGGACAAAAAACTCAAAAGGAAGCCATGCAGCTTCAACAAATGTACCATCTAAAAAATTTGATTGTGCTTGCAATTAAAAATGGTCGTGTTATGAATTATAATGGTAAGGTGATAAGCATACTAGTCACTACCCAATTTCATATTAACCCTAATGTTCAAGAAACAAAACAACTACGATCTTGGTTTGCATAGAATGATGATGATTTTCTCACATTAGTAACAAACCTTTTAGATTTGCCTCTACTTTTAATATAAAAAAGATAATTGTCTTTATCCAATATGATTGTTCAAATATAACACAACCCCTCCAAAGCATTGCAAAAGCAACAATAGTTTTCATTAAGTCAAATTCATTTTGTTATCCAACTTACCCTATTGAGTCAAAGAGAAAGCATTGTAAGAAAAGAGCTATACAAAATAATGATGGAAAATGGTACTATTCAAAGTGTGAATCTACCTTAGAATATTTGAATTACAGATATGTTCTTCAAGTCAACCTTGAAGATCACACAAGTACTATATGGGCAATTGTTTTGAGGAAGTTGCAACTATACTGATTGACATTCCTACAAAAGAATTGTATATGCTATAGTTCAATTAAGAAGTAGAAGCAACTACTAAAGAGTTTATTAAAATTATACTATTCAATCAATTTCTCTTCACCCTATCGAGTAGAAATAAAACATATAAAAATGAAGCACAACTAAGATCAACAATCTCAAAATTTGATAGAATTGACTTTGTTGACAAAAGCACCTTTTTGTTACATGAAATTCCTATGTTGTGTAATGTTAACAAAAATTGAACTTCCAAAAAGTACAATTATCTTTTAAGGATTCTTTTTGCCCACTTTTGTTCTATTTGCATCAACTACTATCCAAAAAGTTTTTGGCTTTTATGGGGTTCCAAGACCCCTTCAAAACTTGTTTACTATCTTTATTATAAACAATATTTATATTATGATTGCAATATGAAATACAATATTAATATTCGTGATATGAGTGCCTATTTATGGGTTTATGTGTATTATCCCTCACACTCATTATAATTTTTTATAGTGATATCACTTTGGTGATAATTTATGCAGTGTGTTATTAATAGAATAGAATACACAACTAATCTAAATAGTAGCATTAGTAATCTTAAGATTGTATGATTCTTCAAAATTATTCATTTTTTTTACATTATAGATGATTCACACAAATCTACAAGATTTTTAAAGACAAGCAGTCCACAATAAACCCATAGATATATAGTCTCGTAAGAGGATTCACTTACATACCATACTCGTCATAGAGAAGAAATAAGTGTTTGTCATCATGCAAAAAACATGACACTTACAAAAAACATTAGATCAATGGATACCTATCCACAAACAAGCTTCTACAAGTTTCCAAAACCAATAAACTTATAGTCCAACTAAAACAAATCTATCTAAACAAAGGACTCAAAACATAAATTCAATTAACAACATGGATATGTAATGGTCCAATAAGTTTATAGAGATGTCTAAGAAATTTAAAAATATAATATATGCACTATAAAAGTTAGAAACGTGTAGCATATGTAAGGAACACTACCTTGGTATGCATTTTTGTTCATCAAACAACAATTCTACTTGTAGAAGATACAATACTAAGAAAGGAATACATCAATTCTCCAAAAATAACATTATAGACCCATGTAAACAACCATGTTGAGAATTCTAACTCAAGTGGAAGAGATGTTCATTGAACATATTAATCCAATATTATAAGTTACCCATGCTCACAGTGGACAATACAAATGTAATGGTCACACAAGCAACTTCTCCCAAGATATAAAAATAATAAAAAAATATATACCACATAGAATTGAATACTTGGATGTATTAATAATCCAAAGAATTAATACACGTGTGAAGCATTATGATTGCTCTATTCATAGAAGTCATGTTCAAAATGCACTAGCATAAAAAATAGCATGTGACCCCTACTGCAAGGATGTTGAAATCAATGTCGATACATTATCACTACTCCTTCATTCTACCATAGACATTTCATAAATGCTTCACATGGTTTAAAGTGAAAATGAAGAACCAACATCAACAAACATTGAACTTGAAAACATTCAAAATGACCTAGAAAGTGAAACAAAATATTCAACACCATTATTGGTAAAACTTCCAAACAAATGCCATGTGCTACAAATCATTAAAGAATATTTATAAATAGAAAATGAGAATGATACCATTATTGATTGGCCACACATTAGTTGAACCCCCATAAACAAGTACACAACTAAGGGCCAATTTGGCATGGCATTTCCCACTCTTTTCCCTAAAGGAAATGCACTACCCAAGCAATTTCGAACTAGGTAAGTCTAGCTTCATGAATATGCCTTGCATCTTATGCAGTTCCAAGATAATAGATTTGGAAAAAATCCATGTTTTAGATGCTTCCTTCCAAATCTTATGGTGCATCACCATAGCCAATAACTTACAACATTCTTCATCAAAAGAAAAGTAAAAGACAATATACCAACCAATATTGAAGGCCTTCATTTTCACTTAAATAAACTGCCAAATAATCAATTAGAAAAAGAAATAATACATTTTGGGTCTACCTTACGAGGAAAACAATCATATTGGAACAAGTGTCGTGCTGATCTAACAACTATTATCAACCAAATAGGTTCCCCAACATTGTTCTTCACATTAAGTGTGGAAAACACAAAGTGGATTGATTTACACAATCTTTTTACAACCATCAATACACCTAGATTGGTCTTGAACAAACAATGCATATATAACACTATTAAAAACCCACACATAACATCCTTGTATCTACATCATTGATTCACAATCTTTTGTGAACAGGTCATTGAGAAGCTCCTGCATGCAAAAAATCATTGGTAGCAATATGAATGGCAAAATTGAGGTTCTGCATTTATACATGGACATATGGAGTCATGGATTCAACCCCACAAGCCCAAGAATTATATGAAATTATAACACCTATCATAAAGAAATATCAAAAAATATAGATTTACGACAGCTTAAGAATTTTATATTGATGTACAAAAATATTGTGTTGCAATGAGAGAATGAATCCTTATAAAAATGATGAACAAAACAATAGATGCAAACCCTAAAGAAATATTAAATTAGCTAGCACCAAGAGTCAAAATTTCAATGAATAAGGCAACTTAAGCTATTATTAGCCTAATCTAATAAAAGGTAAAAAGCATATAAGTTTATCTTAAATGAATAAAAATATTAAAGGGCCTAATTAATTAATTAATTAGATAATGTCCTAACTACTCCAACACCCCCCCCCCCCCTTGAGATTTACTTAGGGAGAAGATAAAAAGCTAATGATGAATGAAAAATGAAAGCTTGAACGGGTCCCAACAACAAAGACCTAATTAGATGCCCATGTACAGATCAATGCAGCTCTCACAAATAGAGAAAATGAGAAAAACCTAGTGGGAGAAAACTCCTCCAAAAGAGAGAAAAAGAAATACAAAAGAGTACATGTGACAAGCATGAAGGAATAGAGATGTTCCCCCAAGTATTAAACCAATCACATAAGTTAATTTAATCCCTTATAGGAGAGAAAGAAAGAGGAGATGTATCCACCCATAATAGAGAAGCTCCAATGTTGAAGATGAAGGATTGAGGATGAATGTTGATGAAGATTCAAGACAGGAAAACTATGTTCCTCCTCTTGAGAATAAACTAACATAATGGACAAGGCATAAGAAACTCCATGAAAGGAAGTGGAAGGAATATTCACATGATACATTCCATGGAGGACACCTCAACTACCCATATGTCAAATTCAAAAGATGTCAAATCAAATAAAGCAAATCCAAAAAATTATGAAGATACATGAATAACCTCAAGAGGCAATGATGAATATGCAATGACAATAATGCTCAAGATACCATCAAATAGGGAGAGAGTATCCTCAATCATGTCCACAAATTATTGTATGTGTGATGTATCAAACAACCCTGCAATACCTGGCAAGAAATCATCCCACACAGCTGAAAAAGGAAGGGAATAATCAACCTATTAAACCAATTCATCTCTAAAGAAATAGGAGATGGTGGAGGAGATGGAGGCTCAACACAAGTATCATGAACCATGGTAGATGAATAAAGTACACATAGGTTCATGTGACCAAACCTATCCTTATATTTTTGATCTACTCTAGATCCATGAGAATGAGGACCAAGCAATTGAACTACATGCTTGGTGGGAGCAAAATGAGAGAACTCATACAACTCAAATACATGATTAACATTGCCAACTACAATGAGCTCTCTACTATGCAGGTCTCTTATAAGAACCTAAATCTTATGTGATCTCTACTATCTTATTGTCATGTCCTTTTTTCAGAAAAATAAGCCACTTTCCAAATAAAGTAAGTTTGTATTGGCCAAAAATAGTAAGTCTACTATAATGGGATACATCGGAAAACAGTATTCATTTCATATTTATAAGTCCCAATGAAATTTACATCATTTAGAAAAATAAATATTAGCAAATTTTATGGCAGATTGTCATAGTAGGAATTACAAGTTTTTTTAGCTAATAATCCAAAGACAACTATGGGAATTCACTATGAGGCCTATGTGGAGAGGAAATATTTAAATATATCATTGCTTAATATTAAACTTGGCCTCTTGGGAAATTGGTATGTGTTTCCTTTGGATTCATGGAGAAAAAAGTCTCAAGTTGTTGACCAGAATTTTCTTACTTGATCTCTTTTGTCTGACAAGTTATTTTTCTTGCAGATGATTCTTGTCTTGTGAAGTTCAATCATCAACTTCTACATGGTATCAGAGTAGATCTGCTAAGTTCCTATTCATATTATTTGGGGATCTATCCTTGAGATATTTTTATGTACACATTAGGCTCAAATGAAGGTTATTATATTGCATTCATAGCATCCCAAAACCTATAGATAGACTATAACTTCATCAAAATCTAAGTAGTTGAATTTTTGGGTTAATTTGGCTAAGGACACACAAATCAAGGCAAGCTTTGAGGATCGACAAAAAATTTAGACACTTTGGAGTGAAACAAACATCACCATCATACTCAAAATTGCTGGATGTATTGTTGTGGTTTTCATTGACGTTAAACTTGTTGTTTCGGATAGTTGTTGGTCCAGAAAGTTTGTGGTGTAGAGACATCTTATTGTATTGATGTTGTAGTTATTTTATTGGTTGTTCCAAAAGTGTTCGATTCTGGGAAGTGTTTCCAATGTTGTTTGGTATAATTATCTTCTTTGGTTATGTTTTTTGGCATTATGGATATGATAACCTTGAGGTCTACAAATATCTTTGTGCTCTCTAAATGTTGTGGTATATTTCATACCTAGTTGTGATACTCTATGTTAATCTTGTCTTTTGGTCTAGATATGATTTTTGGAAGGTAATTTGATGAGTTATGGGTCTCACCGAAGTATGTGGAGATCCGAGTAAGAGTAATTTATATTAGAGAGTATGTTTTGGCCATTAATTGTTTATATGGACACATTTCATGTTGGAATGTTGTGAGATATATTCTAGTGATTTCAAATCAATGGATTGATCTTAGGAAGATGTATTTTGATCGCCTCTTTCTCCTAGAGTTGATTAGCATGTGTGTTTTTGGTCTAAAAGGTGTATTTTGGTTCAAGCCAACTTGGCTTGGGTTTTCATGATCTATCTTGTATACAACGAATGTATGTGACTGAGTTGAGGATAAGTAAATGAAAGAGTGAGAGGATGTATGTGATGTGAAGATAGTAAATGAAATTTAGTGAAGAGTAGAGAAGAATCATTATGTTCAAATGATATGCAAGTTGTTTGAGAATGTGGAAGAAGTATGAGACAGAGTGTTGATAGATGAGGTTTGAGTTGTGTGTATGATGTTGGTCGCTTAATGTAGAGTTCAAGGACAGCTTCATGATCAAGGGATCCTTCTTTTCAAATCATTTTTGTATCTTTCTATGTTGTAGTTAGCATCATGTTCGCAAGTCTTTTTTGTATCTTGTCCCAAGAGAAGTTAACCTTGGTTTGCAAATCTGAAGCAGTGAGCTTATTCGTTGTAATCTGATATACATAGTGGATATATTTTTGTCGGCAAGTGCTCACCATGGTTTTTCTTTGTTTGGGTTTTCCAAATATAGGTGTTGATGTGTTGATTTTGTGTTGTTGTTTAATTTTTTGTGTTGTATTAATTTTAATCAAAACCGGTTCACCCCCTTTCTCAGTCATGTCTTGGGTTCAACAAGAATGTCCAAAAACCCTGCGATCACCTATCAAATCATCAAAATCATAAAAGTTTAATCTAGGGCAAAAAAAATTAGTCACACAAAATTTTGTTCAAGCGTACGATCGTGCTATACCTCCTATGCAAATGATTAGATTTTCCCACATAGGCACAAAACAAATAATTTTTTGCAAGTTTTAAAAAAAAATTATAAATTTTGTGCAATTTTTTTTTTGAAAAAGTTTATTTATTTTTTGTGAAAGAGGTCATATTGTACCCCATCTAGCACATGCGTGTGCACCTATGCACTTTTCCAATAAGGCATTAGAATATTTTAATCTAAAATTCCCAACAACCAGAATATAAAAGATTCCTTAGCATATTCTAAGTTCAAAGTTTTTGCACTACAGTGTGAATTTAATTCACATTGCATCCATGGGTTTTTATTTTTCTTTTTGGTCTAAGTATGGTTTTATTTTCGAGCGGGGCTATTTTGGACTACAGTTCGCGTGTGTCTGCCATGTGTTGGCACATCGCATCCTTTTGATGGTCTCTTTTTCTTTTGGTTGTAAAGCCACCCCCACGTGTCACATGGTGTCATCTCTCACTCTCCCATAGATCCTTCCTCACCTTTTGACAAGGTGCACATTTAAATACATGTGGCAGCCACGCAAGATTTTGGGGTTTGCAGTTTTGCTGAAAGGAAAGACTCCTTGTCCTGCCACCATGTGTCCTTCTAAAGTAGTTTCTTAAGGCTCCATGCATTTGACTTTCAGAAGAAGGTCACTTCTCATGAGGTAGAAAATGAAGTGGTTAGTCGCGAACCAATTTTGGGGTATCATTCCAATTAAGTCCAGGGAATTTGTTGCAGGAGAACGGTTAGGATCCTTTTTTCTTGAATTGATTAATAGAAAGGTGTGCCTATCTATGCAAAAGGCTAAAGCAGTCATTGCTTTCATGTTATTTGATGAAAGCTGAGAGTGCCATTTGGTGCATTTTCAGGAGGTTTTCTTATTTCCGGCAAGAGGCAGTTAGGCTCTCCTCTATTTAAAGAGGAATGTTTGTATAATGAAGGGTGTTGGACTTTTATTTTCTTGGAGATATACAGATATAGTTTCTAGGTAGGAATTTTAGCCTCAAAGTTGTTGTCGTTCTTCTAATTTAAAGTAATCAAATTTTGCCTCGGGCCTCTAGGACTATTTTGTTCAGCACGCATTGATAGTTTTCTGTGCAATTTCAAATTCAACCTTGACTCTAGTAATGTATTCTTAAGTTCTACTGATTGAATCATGTTATACACTCTTTTATTTTGGTAAATGTTCTTATGTGTACATTACTTCATGTTATAAGGATCTTTAAATGTATCTTGAGCAGTGTTCAGGACATTTATATTGTTGAATGGGCCTTAGAATTACATATATATGAAGCTCTCTATGTCAATTATTTGATAGAAAAATCTATTCAGGCGTATCACCTTGGATTAGATTTACTTTTATGTTCTTGTTTCCCCTTTCCCATCTCAATGAATGAAGAGATGGCTTCTAAAATCTCAGAGGTTACTCAATGAAAATGCATAGGTCCCCATAACATTGAGTTTCCCATAAGATTGTATTTCTAGAAGTACTTTTAGAGATCACCAATCATTTTCCTGGCATTCTCGGTAACATCAAAATTCTCTTAGCTTAGGTGGGTGTATGAGCTATAGATGTATTACCAGATCCCAAACAACTCTAAATTTGAACTTTATATTCCCACCTCTGGTAATAATCCAAGCTAGAAGTTCAGGAGGAGGTACACAAGGCCAAATATAGGCCCAAATACAAGCCCCTATGTCAATTATCATAGTTCCTCCTTGAATTTTTTTTGCATGGAACAGTGGGAGTCCCCTTATTCCACCGGCCCCTCCCAATCATTAGGATGTCATTCCAACCTTTGCATTAAAATCTTTACCAAATTTTACTACAGAAGATCTCAAAACTCCTTAAGAGAATTTACACGATGTAGTTGATGTATGTACTGTGCATAATGTCACACAGCAAAATGTGGCATTGAGTCTGCTTGTAGCCTCTTTCAAAGGAAAATCTTAGAATTGGTATAGGTCTCTCTGACCAAAATCAATAGTTGATTGGGATCAACTAGGAGATTTTTTCTTTGCACGATTCACTAAAAAGGGAGACAAATCCTCCTTGTTACAGTAGTTGATAACTATCAAACAGGTGCCCTAAGAGGCCATAATAGATTTTAATACCAGGTTCCAAAAGACTTGGAAGAGGATACCTTTGGCCACTCGTCCCACTATAGATATGGCTTTTGTTTTCTACCTTAAAGTGTTCAACACAGATATATCTGTTATGATTTAGTCTTTTGGTGGAAATACCCTTCCTGATGCCTATGAGCTCATAGTCTAAGTAGAAAATAACCTTATTGATGCAAGAAAGCTTCCTCCAAGGCCTCCTATACTGGTTTTTCCTAATTTGTCAAGCCAAATGCCTAAACAAAATTCCCCAATTACATTTGTGTTGCAATCCATGTATGTTTACCCAAATGCCCAGCAAACTAGCACTTTTGCTTCCACATCTCTAGCTACTCCAGTAAGTGACATAAAAAAATTGCTAAGGACCTTTTTTAATGAAATAATCAACTTTAAGAGGAAACAAGCAACAATAGCTAGGACCCCTTTCCATAACTATCAAGGTGGAAGACCCTCTTATCAGCAAAATCAAACCCAAGGAGGAGCAAAGGCAACCCAAACACAGCCTAACAATCAAATTGTAACGGTGTCAACCCCCTTACAATCTATACCGTCTAACCAGAACAGGGAACTAATGGAAAGTCAAAACAACCTAGAAGATCATACTAACTCTTGGTGTTTCCCTTGTAATGATGTTCACATGTCATGAAAGTCCACATGGGGAAACCTACTATAGAATGTGGTAGAACAAATAAGTCAAGGAATGAACCCTGACATTGGAGTATACGCTTCCTTGGGGATGCAGGATATTGTGCTCATGGGTCAAATGCAAGGTATGTCCCTAGACCAAGAAGCATAGATCGCCTTGGACCATGCGCTTTTCTCAAGGATGGAAGGCGAAGATGCAGTGTTTGTGAATGATGCTTCTTTGTCTTCCTCAAAGATGCCCTAGGTACAATCTGATTATAATCTTTGCTCTAAGTATCGATTTATGGGAGAACCTGTTGCACAACAACCAAAGGTGAGTTCGGATACACCTTAAAAGTAGTTCATCGTAGTATCCACTATCTGAAAACCTAAAGAGTTTATACCTCACAAGCCTAAAGAATCAAAGCCTCATATTCCTATGGTTCTTGACTGCTAGACAGCTCAGATAACCGGAAGACAACTGAGAGGGGGGGGTGAATTAGATGTCACAAATTACAAGAACATTCAGCAATTAAAACATTAACACTGGAACCCAAAACAATAATACTGGAATAGCAGTTAATCAATTAACCATAAACAATAATCACGGAATAAAATCCATCCATACAACACCAAGATTTGTACGTGGAAAACCCAATAAAGGGAAAAACCACAGTGGGAAGCCTATCCACAGTCAGATAATACTTTTGCAGTAAGTATGTGAATTATAATGAAGGGGCCTACACTTGTAGGAAGGCCAACAGCCTAGAGTGCACTGCTCATCACAAAAAGAGTCTCACTGACTACATATAAGTCCAGACTACAATCCAGATAAGTGTTGAGCTGCAAAAGATAGCATCTCTTATGCTTGAGTATAGTTCCAGTTAAGCTCAATGGTGAAGGACTAAATCCTCTTACATAAACCTAATTCGATCTCCAATGATCGATCAACTCCTCTACCTGAATGATATTACATTATTCGCACATTACATTCCTTGACCATGACCTCTTACATAAACATGATATGATCTACAATGAGATGTTACATCTATACAAACAACCCCTTGACCATAAACAATCAGTTCGGCCACTAGATAATAAACCTATTACAAACCATGTCGGCCTTAAGCCAAAAAAATAATATCAACACATAAGACATCTTGAAAATACATCAATAGGTCCTATCCACATGTTACATTAAAGTCAGTCCATAACCTAGATCAACTGGGACCAAGTATAGGTCCACACGCTTCAGCAATGATCTCCAACCGCCAAGTCTCAAACATGATCACCAACAACATCCTGAAACTCCATCAGAAGCTGCACCATCAGCATTTATGCAATTCATCAACTATCTCCATCAAAAGCTCTATTGGTGAAACCCTCATCGGAACCAGAAACCTATCTTCTAAGTAAGCAAGATAGTATCTGACCTCCAAACCAAAAACAACTAACCAAATATGAGTATAAGTATCATGAACAAGACAATTTCATCACCAGACTATACTGGAGCCTATCAAATCATATCAGATCCAAGTTAACCAGAAACCACTTAACCTACCAGGACCAAAAGGGTGTCGGTAGAGCATCCAAACAGCTAGTGTTGACATCAATGGCAAAACCTCAATGCAACACATCATCAATTCCACCAAATGGCCAACACTTGACATGGTGGAGCAACTAAAGAAAGCCCTAACAAATGTGTCCTTATGGTATATCCTCTCTATTTCGTAGTAGAAGACCCTTTTAAGGGAAGCACTGGTTGAATGAGATAACCCCCTATCAAACCTATGGCAAATTCAACAGGCACGAAGGGAAAAGAGCCTAAACCTGAGAAGCAATCGCAATCATTTGCAGTACTCACTAACGAAGGAGAAGCTCCTGACAATGCCAAGGTTGGTAAACTAAAACCTACTTCATTCTTTCTGACTCTTATTGTATGAGATAAATTACTTCATAACTCTATGATTGATTCTGGAGCTAGTAATAGAGTGATGCCTAAACAGATAGTTGAAGTCTTGAACCTAGAGTATGATCCCTTAAACAGAGGAGTCATGCAAATTTATGGAAACAAATTCCAAGCCATAGGTTTAATTAAGAACCTTCTACTAACCTTGTTTACTTCTATAAGCATCATAGCTCTTCAGGATGTAGTGTTCATTGATATTCCCCCCATTTTCGGCCTCAGTCTATCGAGAGATTTTACTACCAAAAGAGTAGGATACCTTTCCCTGGACTAGTCTCCCCTGATCCTTAGAACCAAGCATGGAACTAAATTGAAAATATTGTCTGAACCCCTACATATTGAGCATGTAGTTGATGAAGCCATGATTAATTTTGAGGCAACTCATACTTCCATTACTGGAGATGAGATGAAGTGTGTTGAGTTGCTTGAAGATGAATAAGTAACTGGTGACTGCACCTCAAATCAAGAGGTTTTTCTTAATGAGTTCATAGATGCGGACCCCTATGGGAATTATCATGCCACTGGCCTTGGAACCTATGTGATCTTTGATGAGGATTAAATAATTCCCAAAGTGTTGAAAGACTCACAAGATAGAGAAAAAGAAGAAGAGGACCAAACCTCAAAGCTATGGACTTTACATTTCGGCAGAGCAAGGTGTAAAATCAGATCCGAAGAACAGATCCTTAGGTATTTTTGCTTCCATTTTGCTTGCTCAAACAATGTAGCGGAATATGAAGGGTTTGTCCATGGGATAAGCCTTGCAGAACACTTAGCCATCAAGCAACTAAGAGTCTTGGGAGATTCTGAGTTAGTAGCTCAGCATGTCCGAGACATGTCTGCCCAAAAACATGTATGCATGTGCTCCTATCATTATTGAGTCTGGGATTTGATCGAGAGTTTTGAAGCCTTCAATATCTAGAGAGTTCCTCGGAAGTAAAACAAAGTTTCAAATCGTATGGTTATGATAAGATCTTAGTTTGACCCTATCTCAAACTTGTTAGAAAACAAGCACTCGATCTGGGTAACTATCAAACCAGCTATACCAAACAATGATTTACATTAGAATTTTGTTTTAAATGATGAACAAATAGAAATGTTCATATAGCAGTCGTGTGAATTTTTTGAGCAGTTACAACCTAAATTTGTTGAATCATATGATGATCAAGTCATTCAACTAAAGTCAAACAGGCTTTTGAAAGGCGTAATCATGTTAGAAAATATTTTTGATTATGATGATGGAAGAAATGATAAAATAAAGTTTGTTGGTGATAAAGGAGATTACACTAACCTTCAGGTTGGAGAAGGTAAAAAGATTAAGATCGATAAGAATATTCTTCAACGAGACAAAGACAAGATAATCCATTTTTATGTAAATTACAAGGGAGTGATTGCATGGTCTTATGATGATCTCAAGGGCTACAATCTCGACATAATTCAGCACACCATTGATCTTTCTGAAGGAGAAAAACCAGTCTGATAGAAGAAATGCTCAGTACATCCTAAAATTGAGTCACTAATGTCCCAGGAACTTCAGAAGTTGATTGATTATCATATCATTTATCCAATCAAGCACAACACATGGGTTTTCAACTTGGTACCTGTTCGCAAAAAGAATGGGAAGCTCCACATTTGTGTGGATTTCCCAAAAGGAAACTTGCAACCAACTTTATGACAATTTCCACATAACCCATTATAGATCTTAATCAAATCAACACATAAAATCCACATGCAAAGAATAGACAACATACCCATGAAAATGTGACACAAGATATACCCTAGGAAAACCCTCATAAGGGAAAAACCCAGCCTCCAAAAGCATCATCCACCATGTATTATCAACAATGTGTCCATTACAATAAAACTATGGAAAGCTTCTGAAACCCAGCCATAACTGTAATACCCTAAAACTGGTCACCTAAACCATGGGCCCCTAATCTGGGCTACATCACCAAGGTCCTAACCAATGGAAATCAAATCAATATTGAGCACCTAATTAATTAATTCCTCAATCATCAATGTCACATGGCAAATAAATCATTCTATATTAATAAAATATTTATTTAATTAATTAATCATTCCAAGTAAATCATTTTAATCAATTATCTTATTTATTTAATTAAATATCCTAACATATTTAATTAATAAATCAATTTGCCATTAAATCATTAAAAAGGAATTAATTTGCAAAAAGAAATTAATTTGAAAAAAGAATTAAATTTGAAAAAAGAATTAAATTTGGAAAAAGGAATCAAATTGAAAAATCTCAGAAAAGCAATTAAATCAATTAAACATCAAAATTGAATAAAAATATGAAATAAATCAGTTTTTCTAAATTTATCTTAAATTTAGCTCAATTTCCTTTAAAGCTGAGAAAAGCAGTCAATCACATCAATTCACCTGGATTGTGCTTCCTCTTAGAGAATCTCGGCCGCTCATCATTAATAAATCTGGACTGTTGGTCTCTCTCTAGATTTTCTATAAATTCAGGCTCTCATCTCTCATTCAGATTACCCTAGAGATTTATTGTTATTATGTTGTTTTTCCTCTAGGTTCATTGAGATTTTGTGCATTGAGATGATTGCATCTTAGCTTATTGCATATTAGTTTAATCATTTGTAGCTTAATCTTGCATTCATCTAGCTTAATCTTGCATCCATTTACCTCAATTTTGTGCTCATATAGATTAAATCCTTCATCTTGGTGTAGTCTAGTCACTTGTATTGCTTAGACAAATCTGAGAGCAAGTCTATACTTGCATATTTTAGAAGGAAATAGGTCGATTTATTATGGTTTTTATATTCATGATTATATCTGTCTAACCATGCATGCAATGATTTATTGAAGTGTTTGTGCCTTACAACTTACAGATTACCACTTTTTACACACACATTTTTGGCACCCACCGTCAGGCTCGAAGATTACAATTTTTGGCCTTGCAAATCATTTCTTTTTATTTTTTAGATTTCGTTGGTACATTTTTTGTTAAAACTCGTAAGAGATTTTTTTAGGGGTAGTACAGTAATCTGTGACATATCGTACAATTTGTGGATAATCATCGTATGGCTCTGTGAGAAAACTCATACGATTATCTATTTTTTCATATGGCTCTGTAAGGTTACTCGTATGGTCTGTTGAGAATCATCATACGACTTTGTGTGTTTACTCATACGATTTTATGTTTTCTCGTATTAAAAATAGAGTGATTTTCAAGATTTTTTAGATTGGATTTTGTTGCTAATAATGCTAACCCTCATCTGTTTTTTGTCTATCTAAGAGATTTTCATAGCCTAACAATTTATTTTTTCACAACACTTGTCAAATAATATATCTCTCAAACTTACACCTGTCAGAGAATCTATCGCTCAAAAACAATATGACTATTGATTCATTGTTTTTGCAAGTTGCCTAAGGAGAATCAACTGAACATTGTTTATTCTTTAATTCATTTCTAGGCACTTAAATTATGATATGGTTAATGAACAAGTCTATTTTTTGTGTTTGAGAAGAGTCTAAAAGGTAGGAGAGTATGCTCTTGTTTGCACAGACAATCAGAAATCTAGAACCTTGAAGCTTTTCTAGTTTTGAGATTTTTGTTCCTTTAGAGAGCCTGTCACAGTGGGAAAAATTAATCACCATGTAAGAACAACCCAAGTGAGTACAGCTAGACCCAAGCATTCCAACTCACTATAATAAATAGGCCTTTCAGGATTAAAGTCTTAGAGGACGGGATAATTTGAGTTTTCTCTTTGACAGCTCTCATATCGAGCATTTTGTAGGGTCTCAATCACGCTTGTATGACTAAATCTTTGGTACCTTGTTGGGCTATAGGCCTTAATCGCGCTTGCGCAACTTCAAGGGGTAATTTTGAACGGAAATCCTTACTAAGAACTTTACAATAGCAACTACCTGATTCACCTCCAAAAGGGGGATAATCTTTGTGCAAGAGAGATAGTAACTCTCCCAAGATACTTGTCATATCGTGCCCCCATTAGGATTTGGAGTCGGATAATTTGAGAATCCATTGTTAGAGACTCATCAGTCGTATTATGATTAGCTATTGAATGTGTACCTGAGTCTGCAAGAAAAGGTTTTCTCTCTCAGCCAACTTCCTTAGAATTAGCATGATGTGCTTGAAGTCACTTTATATCTTGTGTGTTTGTTGTGTTTTTGTCCTGGAAACTGAAAACTGACTCTGAAACTGGAAAACAATCAAAAACATCAAAAACTCAATGGCCAAAACTCTGTCCTTGTCAGGAACTCATCCCCATCCAGTCCTGTGTTGTACAAGATTTCTAGTTTGTTGTCCTATTCTTTGAGAGTTATCATCTGGTTAACAGTAAACTGTCATACGAATCACCACTTTAGAGAGTCATCATTGGCAGTTTGTCATACTAATTGCCATGAATTGTCATCTAAGCAACACTAAATTGTCATATGAGTCAATATTACCACTGTCATTTGTCGTCTAAGTGGGTATAAACTGTCATGCAAGTTTAAACAGCAACTCATACGAGAAACTATCTTTGTCATCTGGAGATCTGTAAACTATCGTTTGATTCACATTATTCTATCGTACGAACTTATGTAATCAGCAGTCCAGAAGCCTATCTTTTTGTGTTCTTTTCCAGGTCTGTCATACTTGCCTAATCAGTAGTCTACTATGAGCATATATCTTTTCTTTTTCATCCTGATTATAAACAATCTTGATAGTGTACCCTATCGTTGTGCTACATAATTTTGTCAATTATATCTCAGCTAGTTCAATCAATTCTACATTAATTTGATCAACCTAATCTGCTTAGATCATGTCTTATATAGGATAGATCATTCCTAAAACCAGACTTGGTCTCAATCACTTTACTCAATCATTACGTCAAACAAATAATTATCTCTTATTTGATCTTGACTTCTGTATCACTCCTAGCTCTAGGTCACGTCGATTGTAAATGCATGTTCAAACCAAAAGTTATCATAAGGCAGCTGACAAAAGTAAGGAAAGTCTTACTCATTAAAAACTAATCCATTCTTGCAAATCAAAACTATCATAAATCTCCATGTCTACTTTGTCCCAACAAATTAAAGATCTCAAAAGAGAAATATATGGCATTCAATCCCAACAAAAAGATTCAATCACCCCTCTTGAGATAAAATTTCATGATATCAGGAACACCAGACTTCAAGAAATACTAAAACAATTATATAAGGTGGAATAGAAAGTAATTAAAATCAAAAGCCAAATCTCATACAAGATCACAAGACATCTTCACCAAGACAAAAATACATCTATCCCCTAGATAGACAATTTACACCTTTGGGGCAATCTTTTGAGTTAGCTTTCGAAGAGATTCTTAAGCACAATCTTATCATATTACCTAACAAAACCACATGGGGATGTAAATTTTTGAGTAATTATTGTGCATATCATAGGAATAACAAACATAAAACTTCAATGTGCATGGAATTAAAACATAAAATTCAAGACCTCCTTGATGATGGTGTTATTGAAATTGAAGATCCTAATATTTCACCTAAGGAGAAACCAGATGTCATTACCAAGCATGATCAAAATTATGAACCTATATCTAGAAATGGCCCACATGTAGCCTCCATCCCTTCCATGATACCTCCATCTCCTAAGGCTTCTCAACAAAAATCCATACCAAATCCCTAAAATAATGAACCTAATGATGAAACCTCTCATGTTGACCCTCAAGGGTTATCTCAAGGGCTATCCCATCCAATGGTTGAAAAATATCCTACCCCCCTATAATCCCATGATGATCCCCTTATACCTTTCCATTTCTTCCAAGATGATCCCCTTTCATCTCAAGAGCAAAGCATCCTTCCAAATACAATTCCTAATCCACTTCCTAAGCAAGATCATGATGCCTCTTCCACCTTTTCAAACGATCCTATTCAAAATGAAGATTCAAACACCATTCCTACTATATCCAATGGTCCTCTTCCATGTCAAGATCAAATTATCTCTTCGTCCCCTTGTCATAATCCTCCATGTTCACCTCAAGGATCCATCATTCCTACAAATCCCTCTCATGATCCTATCATTCCCTGCATTCCATCTCCATCTCATAACGGACTCGCATCCTTCCAAAGCAAAGTGTATCCTACAAGTCAAAATATTTATAAAGGCAAAGGCATATACCTTCACAAGAAAGAACCCCTCCATATTAAATAAAATATTTAAGGTCATAGCCTCAGTGACATTCCTCTAGATGTTGGTATCCCTACTAAACCAAAATCCAAATCCACACCTTCCACTTCATCTCTTCCATCCATTTTAGGACCTTATATCCCTTCATCCCTTATGCAAGGTCAACAAAGGCATACATCTTCATGCACCTTCCATCCATCTAAAAGGTCACAAAGGCCCATTGAGCAAAAGAAAGCAAAATCAAAACTTATATGTGTTCCTAAGGCACTTGTACAAGCAATACGTTCCAAGGAACTACAAAAGCATGAAAAATCAAAAACCATGTGGATCCCTAAGCGGCTCCTTGAAGCACAACAGTCTAAAGAAAAATACAAATCAACATTCAAAATTGTTGTTCCTCCATCTAAAATTTTCAAACCTATTCCTCCATCACCTCCTTCATCCATTTTGGATCCCTATGTCCCAAAATCCCTAGTTATGCCTCCATCCAAATTTCAAAATCTGAGATCCACTTTTGCTTCATCACACCACTCCTCAAGATGTGTGCCAATGTTGATCCCACCAACATTTCCATTCACTCATGCACCAACCTTTCAATATCTGATCCATTATCCAACACCTCTTTTTCACTCTTCCATCCCCCTTATCCAATCCTTTACTTAAGACTTTACCCTAGTTTCATCACAAAATCCAAAAACTAAGGAAATCAACATTGGAGATGCTAAACATGTACACTTAGCTGAATCCATATATCCTATTGGAAAGACGTCTTTATCCGACTCTTCAAACAAAGACCAATGAACTACCTACACAAAACTCCCTAACCCTATGAACAACTTGCACCTTAAAGGATACTATATCTAAGGGTTGGGTTAGTTTTGGTTTTGATTTTTGCATTGCATATCATTTTATTCAAAGAACTACATCACATATAGTTTCTTTTTTAAATGCCTTGCATTCACAAAATTTCTGCATTTCCATATAGCAACATTAATAAAACAAGGTAACTGTCCAAGTTTATCATTTGTTTGCATTCATGAGAAACAAGGGTTGTCTCCTTTCTTTGATATTCGGACATGAAGTCTTTGAGATCCTAAGGTCATTCATTTTTCAAAATTACCCTGTGGCGACGCTTTACTTATGGTTGGGTAGTGATTTCACTATTTGAGACTTGTTAGCCCAAAATCTATCAATTTCTATATCTCAAGCACATTAACAAAATCTCTAATTCATTCTAAATACCTAGTTGATCATATGACTAATGAAAAATCTAAAATTCTACTTCAACGTCATTGTAATTGTGACACCCAGGTAGGTTTCATTACTTACAAGTCAACACAAGAAAACATAAAAGAAAAAGTGCTAGCCAAATATTCATCTCAAGCAAAAAGAGAAATGATATATAATTGAAATATCATGCATACAAGTGCAACAAAAATCTTGTCTATGGGAACATGCGAGTAACTCCATCAGGGCTATGAACGTCTACTAGCAATAGAGCAATATTTGAGAAATTACAGTCTATAACCTCGTCAAAGATCTAAAAGCTTGTTGGCAGTGAGGCTCTATCTGGGATGCTTTTGAAGTTAGAATAATCCACGCAGCTCATCATATAGGATGCTAAGGATCTTTAGAGAACACAAGAGCGGGAATTAACTCATTTGCACTCACATGGGAAAAACAAGATCAAAGTTTCAAGAACCAATAGGGAAGTTTTATGCGTCTCCATTTGTAAATCCTAGTCACTAAGTGTGTTAACTTGGATGTTCCAAGGGACCTTAAGGATCGATTTGACCGCTTATCTATGAAATGTTTTGTACCTCCAATTCAATTGGTGTATTAAATGTTAAACAAATATAGTCATCCTTGTTCAAATAGGAAATGCATCTTCATCATGCATATTGCATCAGCATAGGTCATATCAAAAATTCATTGTCTCCACGTGCATTCTGCAGATCATCCTGTCATATAGGTCTGCATACTGGGGGCATAGCTGAAAAAATCCTAAACATCATAAAAGGTCCTGAAAAAAATCCTAAAAATCAAAAACACAAAAATTGAAAAATTGAAAAATCAAAGCAAGAAAGCATAGACCATCCATCAAACCAAATCAAGAACAGACAACCTCTCAAATTTAGCAATCAAACTTATCGCATGTCTTGTTAATCAATCTATAAAACTCTATCAAACATCAACATGTCTTATACAAGGAAGGGTACACTCGAAACTAGACAGATTGGTCTTATATGACATATTCACTCTTTGAAACCAGACATTCCTATCAATGATCACACAAATCAAAACAATGGCATAGATCAGTATGGTTGTTGTATTTTGTCTAGGTTAGTCTTATTCCATGTACTAAAGTGTTGCATCTTTTCTTTAGCTTGTACATATCCTTCAGTCACTTTTGTGACACCCTAGTTCATCTTAGAACCCTCATGGCTTGAAACAGATCAACGTCCTAGTCTTAGGGTAATCGATTGATCAATCTAACTGTCCTAAGAAGTTTAACCAAGTCAGTGTTCTATCGGTAGTACCAAGTCGCCCAATTTGAGTCAGTTACCTGTCTCCAAACCACTATAGAGTTATACCACTGAGTAAACAAGCAAAACGAGAACAATGAAAACAATCACTAAAACTGTTTGAGATCTGATTGAAATTTTCTTTGTGTGATGTCTTTTAAATTGGTTTTCGATTATTATTCCCTCTGAGTAACTCGAGGAAGTCTATCTTGACTAAGAGGAGCAAGGACTAGGGGCATAATACTTTTCTTTGTTTTCTGCCATTAGGAATAATTCTGATGATCAGAAAAACATCTCATAAGTTGGGTGTCTATGATAAGTGCCTTCACATCAAGGTGAAATCACCACACATACCTTGACTCCATTTATTTATATGCTATAGGGAGGTTGGAATCAGTTTCTTGTCTATTTTAAGTAAATTTATTTATTATGTAATTTGGATGAATGCTTAATCTATCCTAGGATATGAATGATAAAAGGGTCATTGCAGACAAGATAATTAATGTTGCATATGAAAAGGAAGGACCTCTGCTTTGTCTGGTGTGTTTGCACGCAAGCCACATTCAGGTCATCCTGGCTCTTTATGCCTTGATGCTTATATTCGCTTGCTATATTAAAAAGGACGTGACATTCAGGTCATCTTGGCTTTCTGTGCCTTGGTGCTTATGTTTATTCCTACATTTCCGATCAGTGATGATAAAAAGAAATTAAAATCCAGTGACTCGGTCCTAGTTTTCATACATGAGCATATCATATAGATCTGTAAGCCCATTACAAATTCATTTGCATTCATACTATTACATGAAAAATTTAAAAAATAAACATTTGCGTTATTAGCTCATCATTTTCACTCATTAAATCATTTATTTGCATATGAAAAGAAACAAAAAACATCCATATTCATCTGTATTATATACATACATAATGAAAATAAATGCATTCATATAGAACAAAAGCATATAGAAAGATATATCATAAATCATCTCGTATCAATAGCACAAGTACAATAAGGTCGAATTAGGTGTCGTATATATATCATCAAAAATCTCAATTTCAAAGGGTACAAATGATATCAAATGTCATAAATACTATCAATTGAGGCAAGAATTGTATAAACTACAAAAATGGGGTACAAAATCTAGGAGACATCTGCAAAAATATAACTCTTTTCCTCTCCCTCATCACCTAGAGGAGGAGGTGGTTGCTGTTGAATAGGGGCATCATCTTGTCTAGGTGCCCTAGCTCCCTCGAATCGAGCCATATACTGTGAATAAGGGACTACCTGCCTATCTGTTGGTAGCACTGCACTATAAGCTGCTACATAGTATGTTGTCCTACTCGTCTGATGTACAACCTCATGTTGGAGGCTATCACGCTCTGCTATCATACTTTTTAGTTGTTGATCTCTCTCTGCAATCCACCAATCTTTCTCCTTTGTTTGTGTCTACATCATTGCCATCTATGTCTACAAGCCCTCGAGTCTCCCTCTCAGTGTATGAATGATGTCTGCATATGTCTGACCTCCTACTCCTCCCTCCTCACCTCTGCCACCCTGCTCCTCTCGCCTCTATCATACCTATCTAGGAGCATCCTCATAGTCAAGGCTTGTTGCCTCATCCATCTCTACATATACTATAGCCTCTCCTCCCCTATCACCACCTACATCTCCACCAACTGCTCCTAAGGACCCTCCCTCTCCCCTCCAATGCTATTGTCCTATGATAGATGCTCTTCTACTGCTAGCACCGAGATCTCCTCTTCCCCTCCTAGGTGCCACCTCTCTCTGATCTCGCACTAGCACGTCATTGCCCTCATCTATCTGAGGGGCCTACTCTCCAGGATCTGTGAATCATGGGAATGGATGTCTCTGGAACCAATCCTTAAACTAGGGAATCACCCCCACATCTGCAACATCCTCCATAAACTCCCACCTCTATGGTTGTAAACCTACTAACTCCTCCATGGCAAGTGCAAATGACATTTTAGACCCCCATCCTTGCCTCTCCTCATTAGCAAAGAAAGTGTATGTTGTAAACTCCTGGGAGATACTTAGTGGCCTCCCATACTGCCTCAAAACCCTACTCACTACAAAACACTCAATAATGGTTTGAGATCTACCTATGAGTGGGCGAGTCATGAACATCACCTTCCTCTCCCGCCTCTAATCATCCCACACCTCTAGACCCTTGTACGGCCTACATACCACAGCAATCAATCAAGTTGTCATCTCCAATAATCAATCTTGCCCAGGTGGGGTTATGTAATATAACCTACATAGTGACAGACAATAGGTTGATGCGGTTGTCTTGAATCTTCAACAACTAGCCTACAGACTGGGATATGCTCCCATGCCCAAATTTGTAAAACAAGAACCCCAATGGCCATGCTCTTTGCCTCTCGATAGGCGATCTGGTGCATCACATGATACATATTGGCAAATAAGCAAGAACCCCAACCCAATCTCCTCGACTGTGTCACTAACATATCCAACATCCTCCCCCGACCGCACAAGAACCCATGTTGTCCCCTATCTGGCATGACAAAACACCCTATAATGCCAACAAGCACACAAGCACACAAGCAACCAGAAATTGTGCTTCATACCTGCTCAACATGTCATCCCAAGTGATGGAACGAACTATAAGAGTGTCATCATGAAACACTCTCTGCAATGTTGTAATCCCTACTAAGGAGAAGAATCATAATCTACTCTGCCACCTATATATGGTATCCTCAAAATCCTATACACATCCTCGGGAGTGATGGTCATCTCCCTAGTAGGCAAGTGAAATGTATTATGCTCAAGATGAAACCTCTCAACTAAGGCAGTGAGTAATCTATGATTCACATAGATATCTGGCATATAGAGCAGCCATCCCAACCCACATGCGTCAATATGAGCTCTCTAATCATCTGGCAACTGTCCAACTAATCTCATGGTGGGAAGATATGTACATCGAAACTGTATATCCAACAAAATAACCAGGAAAATCAAACAAAAAATCATCAATACACAATACAAATTAAGTTAGAAAGGTGTAAAAAGTGCTCACAAATCCAACTCATCAATCACAGAAATAAAAAATTCACATTTATGCCTTCAAAAATACACAT
This sequence comes from Cryptomeria japonica, assembly GCF_030272615.1. Classification (NCBI taxonomy): domain Eukaryota; kingdom Viridiplantae; phylum Streptophyta; class Pinopsida; order Cupressales; family Cupressaceae; genus Cryptomeria; species Cryptomeria japonica. The sequence continues at coordinate 693,122,270 of NC_081407.1, forward strand.
TGTTTCCCATATGAGTTTTCACGGTGAGGCAACAACTCGTACGAGTAAACTCTACGAGTCGTATGAGTAAACTATCCCATTCGAGCTACTATTCCATATTAGACGACAAAATGGTCTATGATGAACAAACGTGTACAATACAAGGGTATAGACCAAACAAAAAATCATACATGACCATACGAGCAAAAAAAATTAGACAGTTACTCGTACAAGAAACCCTAGCTAACCATATGACTAAATGACTCCAAACGAACTAAAACAAAACTTAGCATGAAAAATTCACAAAATGAGAAATTAACGAGGCTTAAAATCAATCACTTACTATTGTTGGGTAGTTTCGAGGTCGATTATGTCATCTCTGGCACTCGAATCGATGGGTATGCCCTGGAATTACCATTTTGCTCCAGAGAAGGTTTTTGAAATTTTAAACTTTGAGAGGTAAAAATGAATTGAAAATGACACTTTAAACCCCTTATATAGGTGAAACCCTAATTTTCAAACTTGCTTCAATTGACACAAAATTTGTACTCTTAGCTAAATCAATCATCCTGAGTCTATTTTCGAGATCGAAATCAAAATTTAACGTCAAATTTCTAGTCAAATTTTCACAATGTTAACCACTTGACTCTTTCATCCTCACATCAATCTTTATTTTGTGCTCAAATCTTTTCTGAATCAACTCTAATCTCAAATTAATTCTCAAATCAATCATTGTGCTCTAATTATCATCGATATATCATTTTATTAAATAAAATTTCCAAAAAACACTGCGATCTCTCTATCTTTCGATTTCACTCCCGAGGGGGCATACTCATTACATCATCAAAAGTCGAGAAATTTTTCAAATCTTCATCTAAAGTCGAGCAGAAAATCTTTTCAATCAAAGATTAATCGTACTTCAGTCAATCTCTAGGGGCATATCAAGTTTGTCCTCATCTTAATCAAACTTCAAATCGGTGTTCAGTTTCATTGCATCAAAGCAAGCTGGACATTCTATTTCGCTAATTGGTTCTTATTCAATCAAGTTTGGAATCGGTTTTATCTCTTTGCTCAACCAATTCTAGTTCAATCAAGTTCTATATTGGTACTCGTTTCTTGATCCATCAAGTTCAAGATCGGTATCTCACTCTTGATCGGTCCTAGTTCAATCAAGTTCAGGATCGGTATCACTTTAATCAACTTGTTCAGTTTCATCGCTTCAAATCAAGCTGAACATCTCGCTCTTCATCGGTTTGTGATCCATCAAGTTCGTAACTATTTTTTATTTGACATCAACTATTCTTTGAATCAATGTGTTTCTCGCACATCAATTCAAAGAGGGGCAAATGTAATACCCTAAAAATGGTCACCTAAACCATGGGCCCCTAATCTCGGCTACATCACCAAGGTCCTAACCAAAGGCAATTCAATCAATCTTGAGCATCTAATTAATTAATTCCTCAATATGTCACATGGAAAATAAATCATTCTATATTAATTAAATATTTATTTAATTAATTAATCATTCCAAGTAAATCATTTTAATCAAATATCCTATTTATTTAATTAAATATCCTAGCATATTTAATTAATAAATCAATTTTCCATTAAATCATTAAAAAGGAATTAATTTGCAAAAAGAAATTAATTTGAAAAAAGAATTAAATTTGGAAAAAGGAATCAAATTGAAAAATCTCAGAAAAGCAATTAAATCAATTAAATATCAAAATTGAATAAAAATATGAAATAAATCAGTTTTTTTGATTTTATCTTAAATTTAGCTCAATTTCCTTTAAAGCTGAGAAAAGCAGCCAATCACATCAATTCACCTGGATTGGCTTCCTCTTAGAGAATCTCAGCTGCTCATCATTAATCAATCTTGACCATTGGTCTCTCTCTGGATTTTCTATGAATTCAGGCTCTCATCTCTCATTCAGATTACCCTGGAGATTTATTGTTATTGTGTTGTTTTTGCTCTAGGTTCATTGAGATTTTGTGCATTGAGATTATTGCATCTTATCTTTTTGCATATTAGTTTAATCATTCATAGCTTAATCTTGCATCCATTTACCTCAATTTTATGCTCATATAGATTAAATCCTTCGTCTTGGTGTAGTCTAGTCACTGGTATTGCTTAGAGAAATCTGAGAGCAAGTCTATACTCGCATATTTTAGAAGAAAATAGGTCGATTTGTTATGGTTTTTATATTCATGATTATATTTGTCTAACCATGCATGCAATGATTAGTTGAAGTGTTTGTGCCTTACAGCTTACAGATTACCACTTTTCACACACACAATAACCAAGCACTCCATGTGACCAAGTCTGAATCCACAAATCCCATTCCATGCTTTCTTCACAAATGCTAACCTGGCTAACTGGCCAACCCAAACAACTACCCTTGTGATTTCTTTTATAAACACAAGCTCCCACAAAACCACCAAGTGGTATTACATCAAAACCATGTGCCCAAAACCATGTGACAATAAAATATAATATTTTTCCTACCTACCCTTGACCCACATTTAATATTGGGTACTTCATCATAATTACATTCTCCAATATTAAATAAATACAATATAATAATACCAATGTATCAATACAACTCATCAAGTGGTTACAACAATATTCCAAGGGAATCTCTACATGTTGCATGCCCATCTAGGTGCTTCTAGGTGCAACAATAAAATATAATATTACAATATAATTCTATGTCCACCTCACACAATAATAAAATAATACATCAATAAAACATTATTATGCAACGTGTACAACACCATTTTCCCAACATTCTCCCACTTGTTGTATACATTGCATAAGGGCCAAGAAGTAATCAGTCACACAAACAAGAGACTAATCTCTCCATGCACAAATACCATCATGGAATCCGAGTGCTCCATTTGCTCCAACAAGATACTTGCAACAAGAAACAAAGTGACCACCATCTCATACATGAATGCTCCCACCCTCCATCATGCCACTGCCATTGGACATGAAAAGGTCATCCAAAGAGAAAGGCACACAATTTGTCACAACAAATGATAAGTCTTGCACCAACTGATATCCGAATACAAACACTGATCCAAAGGTATCCAATGCAAAGGTAGTTGTTTACATAGCTGAAATAACACCCACAGCAAGTGCTAACACATCAACTATACATGCCTCCAAGGCATACAAACCAAGTGAATAACATCTCACCAACATATGCAACCTATAACATGCAACCATAAGCCCCATGTGAAATACCTTCCACGTATGTACACCAAGGGACTCCCACTACATAGGTAATGTCAATATCAAAAATGAATCCACTAAAAGAATATTATAGAAGTGTAACCATGTAGTATCAAGAACATCCATATCAATATGAACATCATGTAAACCAATAACCTGCAAGTACCTCTCTCACACCATGTCTCCAACATTCTCCCATGTTCTCCACACCAACAAAAGAAAGAGATAAAGGAACCACCATGTCCTCTCCCACATGACATATCATGAATACAAACTAATCAGCACATAGCTCCTGTCATAACCCTCTTTCTCCATTTTTGATAAAAACTTGCTACTACTATTGTTGTTATTATTATTATTATCATTTTGTGGTTTTGTTAGAAATGATTTATTGAATAAGGTTGAAAAAGATATTAAAATAAAAGAGGATTAAATAGTGGGCACCCACATACACACACTTGAAAATATAATTTAAATGGAAAATTATTTAATTACTCAAATTCAATTGAGCACATGTCGTAGGAGAAATTGGAAGCTTCTAGAGGGAATCTTCAATTTCCATTTTCTTGCATGTAACTCCTCCATTAAGTGATCAATAAATTTTGCATGAGGATAATTTAGGAAAAAGAATCTTATTTTCAATTAACTCTCTTGATAGTGGAATTGAAGACTCTTTTCTATATAGTGTATGCAAGCTTTCAAAAAGGGGAGGCTGATTGTTTTTGTATGGGAAGAAAATTTTCTCAACACTAGTACATTCGGAGCTGATTTTCGATGGCCGTTTGTTGGATTTTTGACAAATTTTCGTCGGAGTCTCGACAAAATCCACCATCAAAAACTCGGCATTGGATTGGTCGATGATGCCATGCCCGTCAGAAATTTGACAATCTAATGGACTCTGCCGACGGTCAAAGAAGTCGTCGGTTGAAAACTTGGTATTTGTCGTAATTCCGACGATGATCATTTTTATAAAAAAAATAATAATTATCATCAATATAAAAGAGCCATCGAAGGAAGGAAATGGTGAAAGGACTCACCGAAGATAATAATTTCATCGAAAAAAGATATCGAAGAAAGCAAAGAGGGTCTTCATCGATGGGAAAAGTTCTCGAGGAAATAATACTATCGGTGCAACATAAAAAGGACCCACCGAAAGGAGCGTTTTCATCGAAAGAATAATATCGATCAGACAAAAAGAAGCTACAATGATAAAAGATATCGATGAGGATATAGGTTTCAAGGAGGTTAAACTTCATCGACAAAAGATATTGAAGACAGAAAAGAGGGTCTTCATCGATGGGAAAAGTTCTCGAGGAACTAATACTATTGGTGCAGCATAAAAAGGACCCACCGAAAGGAGCATTTTCATCGAAAGAATAATATCGATCAGACAAAAGGAAGCTACATTGATAAAAGATATCAATGAGGATATAGGTTTCGAGGAGGTTTAAAGGCATGTTCTTGATATGTGTGGTTTTGCCGATGTAACTTTGTCGGTGAAGAACGATAAGGGAAAATAAAGAAAAGCTTCGGTGAGATAATAGACTCATTCATCGACAGGGCATAGTGATATCGATGAAAGAAGTATTTCGATGGAAAAATAAAGGAGGACACTGAAGCCCAAGGTTTCTTCGACATAAGACCTGATGGATATCAGATATGTTTCGATGAGGAGATAGCCATACTGACCGAATATAGTATTTTGATGAAGGGAAAAAATACTTGATCGAAGTAATATTCGAAACAAAAGTATTGTCGATAGAAACAAAGAGATCGATGGACTAAACAAACAAATGATCGAAAGACATATCCTCGTCAAAATGATTATTGATTGCCACGAAAATCATAAACAAATCCCAGGGAAGGTCACATCACCATTAAATTCAAACGTGTGCCCGAGTGACCATTGTCCAAAGCACCATTACTAACTGATTAAATACGCCATAAGTAGTGGATCAACCATCAAAGGGCACAGCATTAAGGAATTCACAAGCGACGAACTGAAAGAAGGAATTGGGCGAATTCATAGATAAATCTCAGTAATTCCAAGTAAGTTGTTTGCACACAGACCTCTTTTTTAAAATTCAAATGGAATCATCATCTAAAACTAATAAGACCAGAAAGGGAAAAGAACCTATTGCTGCAGAAGAAAAACCTAAAAGACGGAAAAGGGAAGGGCGTTCTTTGGCCCAAGACCTAATTGACCAGTGCCCATCATCCAGTTTGAGGTCCAAGAAGATTAGAGCTTATGATGAAGGCCTGGAAGACCGGTTTGAGGATCTTGGAGACATGGACAGAGTTGAGAGGGTGTGAATTATTCATATATGGGTACAATAGAAGAGTTTCCCCTCAACCTATCAACAATTTATGGTGATTGAACTTAGGAAGGTTAGTTGTGGCTAATGTATTCGTGAATGTGAAGCTCATGAAAGCATTGGCAAACAATTATGACCCTAAAACTAGGACCATATATAACTACATGGGTGAGCCAATTCTTGTAATCAGAAAGGAGGTTATTGACACCGTGTTCGAGTTGGATTGGGGATTTGAAGAATTGATTGACCTCAAGAAGTTAACAAGTGAATATTTTAACCTAGAGCACATTTACAAAACATGGAGACTCCTTATACATAGACCTAGGAATGCAAGGTCCTTAGTGCCACTAGGTCAGGATGACAAAGCTCCCTATGATGTCAACTCTTTCCATCCATATTTCAAATATACCTATTACGGTGCTGCCCAAGTGCTAGGGATAAAAGCCCATCCTTTGATGGATATTGTAGCCATGGTCATTTGTGCCGATTTGCAGTCTAAGGACCCCTGCTTCTTTGATTTTTCTAGCTTATTTGGTTGAGGTTTTGAATCATGGGTTAGAAAAGTTAAAGGGGGATGTCATCAATGTTCATTTCAAGCATTATACCTTACTTATGCATATGCTATTGTATGTGGGCCAAGATGAAGGGTTATGGCCAGAAGAGTTATGTGTCAGGACATATGACAATGTTGGAATGAGAAAACCAGTGCAACTATGGGTTTCTTCATGGGACCAAAGGTATGTGAATAATCAATATTGGCATTTTGAGGAGTTCTTTGTCAAGCCATTATATAGACTGTTGGGATGCCCGTGCGATCATGCCCTTGCACCAGAGGTTCAAATATTCCTAAGACCAAAAGATTTCACTGAAGATCCCTCAATTGAACACAATTGGGGAGATTGGTATTGTTTTTCAGACTGCACACAAGTCAGGGTATACAGGTTCAAAGGGAGACCATACTTACTACCATTTGCAATCCCTAACAGAGTGGCTTATCTGGAAATTGTGAGGCAACTCTCAATAGTGAGTATAGAACATCTTTCAAGCCATGGAAAACAATCAATTGTACCTGGGTTGTTATTATTTTCAGATTTTATTGTGAAAAGGTCAAAGAGTTATGTCCTGCTACAGAAAAAATTGGATTATTATGGCATGGCTATGGGGGATCCAAGGCCCAATTTCAATCCTGAAGGATACATAAGGATAGCCCGGTCATCACAAAATTTGAAGGCTAGAGAGCATAAATCTTACCTACCGGATGACCTCATTAAGAACATTGGCAGAGAAGAGGCCAAAGTGAAGTGAATAAAGTTTGAGAAAGCAATGCAGGCTTATAAATGGAAGCTTTATAGAAGGAAAATGGATGAGAACGTGCTACAAATGATTCAAGACCCCTTGGAGTTGGCCAACAAACTTGTGGAGCATGAATTGGAAATACTTGAGGGAGTCCCACCTCATGTTTTTAGGGATTACATTGATACTATTAGGAATACAGAGCCTTTGGCTCATATGTCTCCTTCTTCCACATCTGGCATCATTCCATTCACTCCTCGAGAGGATTACCCCCCTGGTTATGCAGAGGATACACCGATAGACTTGGCAACAGGACAACTGAATGTCTGAGAAGTGGCTGACATCAGATTCCTAGAGCATGAGGATTTCATTGCTGATAGTGACTTCATTGCTTCCAAGGAGTTCACAGCATTCCTCTATCAACATAAAGTATCTCAAATTAGGAATAACATGAGAAATAGTGAAGAAGAGCAGCAGCTTCAAAAGTTACAAGAGGAGATGGATCTTGTGATGAGAGAAATGACACTTGAGAAGGAAAGACAGTTGCTTAAGGAAGCTAGTGTGCTATTATACTCTGGATGGGACATGAACTCTGCCTTGTTGTTTGATGGATTTCTCAAGAAATAGGACCCAAGTAGGAAAATGATGCCAAAAGAGATTGATAAACTCTTTAGAGGATCAGGATATGATCCAAATCAAAAGGCTCTTCTACAGTGGGCTATCTATCCCAAAGATAAAAGACCTATATTGGTTGATACAAAAGAAGCTTTTGGACATTTGATGGTGTAGCAGGTTGGAAAGGCTGACCCTAGAACAATTGCCAAACTAAATTTGGACGTCGCTAAACTAAACCAAGATCAGATAGAGTTTCTGGTCCAAGAAAATTGTACATACAAAAGCCTATATGAGAAAACCGATGAAGAAAAACAGAGGCTGCAAGCAAGATTGCTTCAGATTGATACAGGTACCAGTCAAACAGGGATGACATACGGTGTTGACAGAGATGCCATGGATGCCTTGACAGACGCTATGTATTAGAGGAACAGGGCTGAAAAGACATCTCGGCAACTAAAAAAGGAACAGCAAAAGATGGATTAGTTCTTGAGGTCATTGACCATAGATTCAAAAGTATGATGTAGGTTGCAGAAATCTATTGGAAGACATACACTGGAACAGTCAAAGCTATGAAAGAGCATGAAAGGCTCAGGTCCCGGTTGGAAGGCTTGATGAATGACAATAGTCTAATGAATCCAGGTGAGAAAATTGAAGTTGAGGCTCACTTGAAGTTCCATGATGAATTGGCAAATAAATTAAGGAAAGAGCATCAAAGGCTGGACGATGGGAATACCCCTAGGGTGCCCTCTTTTTACAGTAATGGTGAGTTAGTATCGTTGGAACAGTGGAAACAAGACTTCAGTGATGAGAAGAATCGAGCAGTAGCAGAGTTGCATCGAGACAAAGATTTGTCACTTTGTGTTAACAATATTCTATCCAATCATTTCCAGACAGAAAGCGACATGGGGACACTAAACAATGACGTTCTAATGTATAAAGATGATAAGTACATTGAACACATAGGAATGTTGAACTTGTTTATCTTCCAGTTTGTTAACAAAAGTGTTAATTAATAGTTATGTGCTGAAAAGCCACGATGCTTGGTGACAATGTATACCCTCATATAAATGAGGGAATTTTTGTAACAATAAGGATCATTAGAGAAGAAGTAGAATATAGCCTCAGGCTTACTATTGTACCATTTTGCGAACATACATAATATAATCAGTCGTCTTTCCTTTGTGTATATGATATGGATTACTGCATCTTTCTGTAGGCAGTTGCTTGTGATATTATCTAAAGGAGATAAGGTTACTTGTGTTCTTCCAATAAAACTTTGTGTCTCATATTGTGGATTTGAATAAAAGATTTACTTGTGAATATAGTTTTGTATATAGTGCGCATGCATATTATCTCAACCATGGTGCGCCTACATATGTATATAGTTTTGTTTATAGGTGGAAAGCCTAAGGTTCAATGTCAAACTTGGTTGCTCTGATACAATATGTAATATTCCATTAATTATATACTTAAAGAAAATAAATTATGATCTATATTAAGATAAAAAATTGAGCATTTCAAAATAAAACATAACTACTTCAGTTAAAGGAGAAAACTAGCTAAATGTTCTTCAACATAATGAGAATCTAACTAATTAATCTAAAAGGAAGGTAATCTTTTAATGATAAAAAATATTGAACAAATATTATTAAGCTAATCAATAAGAGAAAGGAATCCAAATGGAAAGTTTCATTTTTGAGGGAAGAGATAAAGGTTCAGAGGTTACTATTATCACTGTTTAAAAAATGGGTATTCTTTTCCATAATTGGCTAAGTCTATGAAATTCTTGGGTCTGGTATGGCCTTGTGACTTCTATTGCTTTGGGTCCTAAAGAGGGTTTAGGGTTTAGGTTTAATCACTTTCAAAATGTTTGAGAAAAAACCCTTATAATTCTATTTCTGTGTTACTTTATTCACTTAAGTAATGGGTCCTTTTGTCATGCAAAGTGCTCCCCCTGTTGTTTTTTACCTAGGCAGTCCTTTAAATGTTTTAATTTTTATTCGCCTTTAAATTGCCTTTTCTAATGACCGTCCGGCCTTGTAATTGTCACGCAACTCTAGTCAATCAGATGGCTCGCGTGGATTCGCGAACTCAACATGCACGAAAGTTACTTATCGTGTAGTAGCGAAAAGGTTTGGCGGGACCCAGCGATAAGGACTTCTTTCTTGGCTAAAAGCATTCTATCGAAGTATCTAAGATTCAAATAGTATCGATGAGACCCAGTGATGTCTCATCGATATAAAAGGGGCATCGAAGAAAGCAAACGTCAATGAACTTCAGAAAGGACTCTTCGAAGATAGTAACTCCATCGATAAAAGATATCGAAGAAAGTGGAGATGGTTCTCATCGACAAGAAAAAGTCTTCAAGGATATAACACTATCAGTGCAAAAAGAATCACCGAAAGGGATGGTCCCACCAACAAAAGGTATCGAAGAAAGCAGAGGTGGCCCCCACCGATGAGAAAAGGCTTTCGAAGAAATAGTATCATCGATGCAAGATAAAGAAGATTCACCGAAAGAAGCATTCTCATCGAAAAAGTGATATCGATAAAACAGAAGAAAACTACATCGATGAATAATATCGATAAGGATATGAGTTTCGATGGGAGGAAAAAAGAAGTCACCGAAGTCCAAAGTCTCTTCGACATGAAACCCGGGGGACAGCAAAAAGATTTCGATGAGAATGAGTTTCAAGGAGACTAAAAGGCATGTCTCCGATACACATGGTTTCATCGATAGAAGCTTTCTCTCTTTGGAAGAAATCATCATTTTCATTGATACCGTAATAACCCATAAGTTATCGAACAAGTCTAAAAGCATTCTATCGAAGTATCTAAGATTCAAACAGTATCGATGAGACCTAGCGATGTCTCATCGATATAAAAAGGGCATCAAAGAAAGCAAACACCGATGAACTTCAAAAAGGACTCATCAAAGACAGTAACTCCATTGATAAAAGATATTGAGGAAAGTGGAGATGGCTCTCATCGACAAGAAAAGGTCTTCGAGGATATAACACTATCGATGCAAAAAGACTCACTGAAAGGGATGGTCCTATTATCACTGTTTTAAAAATGGATGTTCTCAGTCCATAAATGGCTGGGTTTTTTTTAAATTATGTGTTTGGTATGTTTGTGTTCTTTCAATTTGTTTTAAATCCTAAGGGGTTTAGGGTTTAGGTTTTAAGTCGCTTCAATACCTGAGAAAAGCCCTTTTGGTTTCTAATTTGGCATTACTTTATTCACTTAAGCGATGGGTCCATTTATCATAAAAGTGTTCTCCCCTTGTCATTTACCTAGGCGGTCCTGTAGCGTCCTAAAATTGCAACACTTGCAATTTCGACTGCATTTCGGTCTTCACGATGGCGACGCAACACGCAACCTGAATGGAGACCCCGAAACCTGATTACGACACTGAAAACTGCATTTTTCAAGCACCCTGGCCTGAACCTCCTTGCACCCTGCTGTCCCGGGAGGTGGGACCAGAGCGCCCAGCGCCCTGGTCCCTGGGTCCTATTTTGGGCCCGGTCTCCTAAGGGGTCTCGGGTCTTTTTGTTTGCAATTTGGAAATTATCTTTCCTGGTCGGCCTAAGGTCGGGAAAATCAGTCTATCAGCCCTAAATGACAAGTATATAAACTACATTTGCCTCTCCCATTTGGATGAGAAGGACATATGTATACAAGCATGGAAACTATACTCAAACATTCGAGCATTCAAGCATTCAAGCATTCAAGCATTCCTTCTAAGTCTCCATTCAAGGCTAAGTGTTGCATTCAAGTCAAGGATTCAACCATTGAAGAGGAGATCACATACTACATGCTACAACATACAACATACAACATCTATACCTTCGCACATAAGGATACAAACATCCTTAGAACAAGGTATTAGTACTTGTTTTACAGTCATTTACATTTACAGCACTTGCTCATTTCTTGGTTAATTCCAAAACCGGGGTTTGACCTAAAGGCAAACCCCTAATCCCTAACCCCCCAATCGTCTTCGCTTTTCTATGTGTAGGTTGCAGGTACGCGGCTGAAATTGAAGATTTGGAATCCTTGTGCAGAGACGAACAGATCCCCCTTCGTTTCGCGGATTTTTTGGAGGACCGTGGCGCTCGGGCGCCATCGTCCCGACAACTTTTGCTCAAATTTGCAGGACAGCGCCGTATCGATATTTTACTGCTAATTCCAGGTCCACAGCTTCATCCTATATCCCTAACTCAGTTTATAAGCGAATCTTTCTCACTTTCTATGCATTCCTAGCTTAATTCCTCTATGCACATTCTTTACAAAAGAGGGTAGCCTTGCTGTCTTAACCCTTGAAACTCATTTAGCATCCAATCTTGCATTGCGTGGGATTGGATCTTGTGGGTTTCAACCCCTCTTTTGAATGTAAAGTCTCTCCCCTAAGTGAAAACCATCAACCCTAGTGAATCTCCCTTCTCTCTCCTTGGAGTTGGAAGAGGGGAGAGCAACTAGGGTTCGATCGCGATTTTCCGCTTTACAGGTCCCTTTAAATATTTTATTCTTGTTTGCTTTTAATCTGCCTTTTCTAATATCTGTCGAGCCTTATAAGTATCATGCGATTTTCTATTGATCTGATGGCCCGCATTGATTCGCGACCAAAAAGTGCTCGAAACTTAGTTTCCGCGAAGTAGCGAAAGGCGAAGCTGGACCCGACATGTAGGTTTGGACCAAAGCTAAACACCGATCAAGTTTCATCTGATCGGATGAACAGCATGGTTTCGTGAGATCAAGTTGAATGTGTTTTAACCTTCACAAAGTGGTGAAAGGATTTGGCGGGTCCTAGAGATAAGCGATCTTCTTTGGTTAAAGAATGATTGGGTTGGAAAAAGATCAATGGCTCGCGTTGATTCACGGCCGCAAGCCAAATGAAGTATAATGTTCGCGAAGTCGCGAAAGATGGGTGGAAGTCACACGGAGGTGTGACGTGGCATAACAGCTACCGCTTTTTGTAGAGCTTGATAGTGATGTGTCGAATGCCACGTGGCTCTAAAAGTGGTTGAGGGCCCGCCTAAGGTGTAACCAGCAGTTATGTGGGAATAGTAAAAGGGAACACTTGGCGGATTAAGGGTGGAAACAAAAGGAGTTTCCAGGGCTAATGGTCGACTGCCATGTGGCATTTATTAACTGAAGAACAAGTGGGGTAAGTAATTCCCAAGTAAAGGGCTCACTTAAAAGGCATTCATCTCAAGATTGATCCAACACTTCTCGTTGCTTCGTGGCCCTAAGATGCCCACAGCTTAACCTCAGCAAAATGGAGAAAACCGTTAGTTGTCAAGATGAGGCGCGGTTAATTAAAAGGATTGACGGTCCCGGTTGGAGTTAAAGGTCGGGTGATTTGAGTGTGATCTAACACTTGGCGCAGCCTCGCAAAGGAAAAGTGAACGACTATTAAAGTTCACAAAGTGGTGAAAAGGAGGTAGGGTCCGGCACTAAAGAAAAGAGATCAAATGGAGATAAAGGCGATGCAAGTTCTCATGATCCAATGGCCAGCATTGTTTCACGAAAGAAAAGAGGTGGATTTTATGTTCTGCAAAATAGCGAAAGAGCGAAACAAAGGAAAGACTTAGAGGAATTATGACCCGTTGGAGCCAGTTTTGAATTTGATTTGGCGAATTCAATTCTGAAAAGAAAGCCAAAGCATGCAGAGTTAATTTCTAAAACTTAAATGCCAACTTGTCCTTTTTGAGTCTACGTAAACTTGATTGCTAAGTATTGTTTCATCAAAATTTGTTGCAGGGCGAATTGTTGCAGAGTGATTTTCTTTGGGCAAATAATCAGGTTTATTGTGCTTTTCTTGATAACTCTTGGTTTGTTCTCAAATACTGTTGTGTGAATTACTTCATTAGAGGTCTATGCTAGTTGCTAGTGGTATAATTGTTTGACCAGAATGGCACCCAGAAGAGAATTGATGGGGAAGGTGAATTACCAGGACCGAAATATCTGTGATGATTTTTTAGAGCAATTAACCATGTCCACCAATGTTGGGGCTAAGGCCAAAGAGCTAGTACCTAAGAACCCTCATCTAGAAATTGGAGATGGCTTTTATGATAAGGGTAATTGGTTGAGGAACCCTGAAATAGGATTGTCAGGCTTAGGACTTTTCAAAGTCGGTTTGGGCAAAGGAATTCCCCAGCTCCTTTGAATGGCATATGGGAGCAGGATGTAGGAAAGCTTGTGGTCCCAAGTGTTTTTATGGATGTAGATCTATTAGCCCTAATTGCATAGAATTATGACTCTGTGGCAAGATGCATTAGGAACATAAAGGGATCAGTCTTGATTGAGATAAATGAAGATGAATTCAGGAAAGTGTTTAAACTCAATGATTCCTCCAATTTGTTAGAACCTATTGACTTTGAGTCGTTAGCCCAGGTTTACAACACACAAAGGGATCATCTTAGAAGTGGCCCATTGAAAGAATTCTTTGTAAAGATAGGGGGGTTAACAGTTGTAGGCCCCAGCACAATGGAACCATTCTCTCTCAACCTATTCACTCTGAGAGCTAAGGGTATGTATTGGGTATTATGCCAGATTTTTGGAGAGGATGCTGAAAAGAATATGCCAACCCATTATATGTTAATGATTGCACAAATTCTAAACCCCTCCCTAGCAATAACATTTCATTATGCCTCATACCTTGCTGATGCAATTCATAAAGGGCTAGTAGGAATCAAAAATGGTAAGGTGGATAGGCCATTTGGATGGTACTCCATGTTAATGCATATGTTTATGTTCAAAGGGGCTGATTATTTTGGAAAGGAGATGGACATGATTAAGGTCAAGGATAAAGAGGAGATGCCAATGCAATTGTGGAGTACTGTTCTATCTTGGGATAGAGAAGATGCAAGTTATTTAAAGTTTGATAGATGCTTTGCATCTAAAATTAGGATTCTTCTATGCAGAGAAAACCCTAGAATTCCTAAGGCTCTTTTGGAGTGTCTCAGACCAAAGGAGTTTGCAAAGGATATCAAGATTGTTCACAATTGGGGAGACATATATTTGTACCTCGTGTCTATTGTTTTTAGAGTGTTTGGATTTAGAGGCACCCCCTTTTTACTACCCTATTAGGTCTCATTGAAGATAGGGATTGCAGAAATCCTGAGACAAATTGGGGGAGTACAAGAAGCAGAGCTAACCAATAGAGGTAAAGGGACTATTTTCCCAACTATTACCATGGCTCACCATTTTGTGATCACTAAGGGTGGATGGAGATTTTTTGAAGAATTCTTTAAGCCATATAGGTTGTCTACTGCAGTGTCAAGATGTGCAGACCCCGAGGATTTTTTCAATGGCATGTTCAGAATAAGAGCAGTGTGCAGAGGTAGGCCACATCAATTTCAGTTCCTAGAAGATCTGATTAGAAATGAATTCATCTTAGATGAGCAAGAACTGAGGAAGGAGAAGTGGGTGGCATATAAGAAAGCCCTTGATTTTATCCATCAATTTGACACTGGCTATGACCCCCTTTCTATCTTTTCTCCATTTGAGAAGAAAATAAAATTCCTGATTCTTTATTTTGAAGATCTCATGCAGACCTTAAGAGAAAAGAGGGAGGCCATAATGCAAAATGAGCCTGATAAGGCTAAGATGGTATTGGCTGAGCCTGCTTTTGCTAGAGATATCCCACCTGGTGACTATGTAATGCACAAAAGGTCAAAGTACATTGTGATAATGCTAGTGACAGGTGAGCCTTCCACTTCAAAAGGGAAGAGGAAAATTGAAGATGTCATTGACATCCAGGATTCCCCTAAGAAGCAGAGAGTGGGAAAGGAAATTGAAACTGATGAGCCTCAATATTCTCCATCTCAGTTTCCTATCCACATTGGAGATGAACAAGTTGTGGCTGAACAATTATTGCAGTTAGGGAGTCTCGGTGAGATTGCCTATACCTATGAGGAGACCCAAGAGGGGATGCCCGAAGAGCCACCTAATGCTAAAATGGATTTGACCAATGGTGAGTTAAAGGGCCAAGAAATGGACCTTACTGTTAAGCAAGCTAGTGAAGAATTCCTAGCTAACAGTAATTTTGTCACATTAGGAGCTTTTATATAGTTTCTATGGAAGCAAAATACTGATCAATTCAAGACTAGATGTGAATAGAGGAAAAGTGAACAGCCTCTTAAAAATACAACTCAAGTAGAAGAAGAGGTTAAGCAAGAAATGATAGAGGAGTTCAAAGAAATCACCCCTGAGAAAGGAAGAGAAATGGTAGCAAAGGCTGGTGTGTTGATTCTCCCTAAATGGGATATAGTTGATGCCTTAGTGCTTGATGCAGTGAGGAAAGAAACAAAGCCTATGGAAGGAGTGACATTCAGCAAGGATAATGTTGCTCTTGTCATGTGGTATTTAAAGAAGGATGAAAACAAAAGAAGGAAGGATGCATCAGATTCTAGCCTCTTAGGAGGCATGATAGTTAAAAGAGAACAAGACACAGGGGTAGTGGAAGCTGCAAGCACAGTCCTAGAGACTAAAAAATTCAGTGTTGCGGTGGCAGAGAAAGAGGCACAAGAAAAGGCTAATCTCCAATTGATGTTGGAGACTATTTTAAAAGCTTACAATGATGCTAAAGAAGGAATAGCCAATAGAGACAGCATAATTGCTAGACTCCAGAGTCAACTAGTAGGTCAATATCATCCTGGTGAATCTTCTACACTCATGATAGCCTCCTCTCTAGCAAGACCCCCTCCTGCTAGTCCCATCATTGAATATCCTCCTTCTCCTATGCCTTCTAGTTCCCAATTACCTGAAAATGTCCAACATGAGTTGGAAAAATTGAAACAGCTCAGACATTGTATGCAAACAAATATGAGGAGAAGGTGAAAGCCACCATCTTGAAGTTTGCTAACTCAGTCAAAACCTCCAATGTATACATAAATATGAAGAGGATTCTTGAGATTTTGATCAAATTTGGAGAAGAAAAAGCCACTTTGGAACCAATCCTGAATAAGTGGGTGCCTAGAGGTAAAGAGTTGGAGCTCATGTGTTCTTCCCATGCAGATGCAGAAGAGAATGACAATCTAAGGTCCACATGTGAGTTTATAAAAGAGATGAATATTATTTCAGTGGAAGGAGCAGGTATAAAAAGAAAAGCCCAACTTTATAGGAAAGAATATTCAAATCATAAATTTGAAATGTTTCCAGGAGGTTTCATTGGTCCTATCCAGCTAAAGGAAGAGAAGACTTGGTTAAAGGAGGTGGACCACAATTTGTCCCTAAGGATCAATCAAATTATTAGTACTGATGACACATCCTTATTTGTCCAAACAACTGAGGAAATTGAAAAAGTGAAATCTCATTATGGTTTCATAGAAACAGAGATTGGGCATGTACGAGTCACTTGGAAGTGGCTAGAAGATATGAAACAAAAGATTGCTAGTTTTACTTGGCCTAGTGATGATGTGTATCAGGAGTGGAAAGATAAGTATATGGGACAGAAAGAAGATGCTTGGGAGCAGTTACAGGAGGTTGCAACAGAACAACAACCAGAGGAAGCCGCAGATGCTGAAAAGGACTTATAACCGCTTCTTGAAAACGATCGGTTGTTTGTAACAAACTTTCGTTTGAAGGGTCCAAAGCTTGTATGCATCCATACTATTATAAATGGATACCAGGACTCCTAAAAAAATGATCGCAAGTAATTGTAAGAAAACGTTACAGAAATTTATCTAAGTTTTTTTCTAGTCTTATGGAAAATACTCTGATTTTTGTAATATTTTCTCAAAATTAATATCAATATACAGACTATCAACTTTCGAGCCTAAATTTTGTGTTGTCTTCTGGTCTACTTGCAAATATTTACTGCTTTCAATATGATTAATCTAGGGTTATTCATTTGAGTATGGATTGTAAGGCAATCTTAAATAGAGGCGTTTCTTAGCTTTTCTTTCTAGGAGGGAAATTAAATATGCATGAAGCATTTCTATCAGTAAATTCCTTGTGGGAGATTTTGAATTTGATGAATGCAATCTAGTTTGATAAGGGTAAATTCTTATGTATGTCAAGCATATGTAGGGTTTTATAGAAGCCGAGGTGATGGGATGTGTGGAGATATTTGATTGTGGGAGTATTGTTTAAACTTAGATGACTTTGTGGCCTGGATAAGGCACTGGTATCAATTGTAGTTGTCCTTTTACATGTCTTGTAGGTCAACATTGAAACATGAGTATTAATGTAGTCCTTGACCAAGTATGCATACAAGAAACATCTAGTTCTATTAAGGCACAAGCATCAAAGTCAGAGGTTATGACAACTAGTGAAAAACATCAAGAACAAAAAGTTTAGTCTCAAGCATTAGGAGTTGTAATAAAAAAACTTACAAGGATGAGGCATATTCATAACTTTTGCAGTCCCACCTTGGATATCAACACTAGAAGCAACTCATATTGTTCGTGTATAGAAAAGACAATATGGGACTTCATTATACCTAGCAAATCGTGGTGTTGTTGTTCGTGTTGGCTCTGTTGGACCCTGCAATTAAGATTCAATATACATTATTCAATAAGATTAACTGTGCAACATAATGAAATATTGAAAAGTGTGTTACCTTGTTGAGCTTTGCTTGGTTTCAAGAATAGTTTAATATTCTCTACTTAACAGGGCCAACCACGTGAAGGTGGAAGCTCATTTGGCCCCTCCCCCCCCTAACATCACTCTAAATTCCCCGTTAACATCTTATAACATTCATTCATTAATTCTTTATACCATTAATAAAATATAGCATTCATTCATTAATATCACATAACGTTCATTAACACATAACATTGATTAACATTAATTAGCATGCAACATTCATCAATATTAATTAACACATATCATCCATAACCATTAATTAGCACATAATTACATTCACTAACACATAAAAATCAGTCATTATCAAATAAGTTAGATTACAATCATTTATTTCTTTGTTTTTTCTTTGAAGCTATGAAAAGACTAAGTGGAACATCTGTGTCTTCATCATTTCCCCCCTCTGCAGATGTTCCACCAACTTCTCGTGATCTCAATGTATGCCTAGTCCTATACTGAGGACAAGGACACTGAAGCGAAGGGGGGTCCTCTGCAATAACAAAGAAATGGGTTAAATTCAAAAAAAAATTATTATTATTGTTACAAGTATTTCATTAATTTAGAGAACATAATTGTTGTGCTCTTTACCTGATGGGGCCACATCATTTTGTGTAGCCTCAACCTCAACATGTTGAACACCAATTGCAATTATATTTGTTTAAAGCAATAATAGTGGTCCTCTTTACCTGAGTGGGGAACATCACATTCTTGAGGTTGTGTACCCAGATCATGCTCCACTTGCTCACCACCAACTACATGCTCTAAAATATTAACAAGAAAGGTTACATTAATTACTACTCTAATTACAAATTAAGATGTTTAATTGTATTAATAGCTAAATAAATAAATTTGAATAGCAAATGAATACCTCCACTACTGGGATGCACATCCGGACCTTCATGTGCAGGTGGTGTTTCACAATTAGCAGGCTACATTCCAATGACATGCACATTGTTATCATTGCTTGCTTATTTAAAACAAATATAGTCACTTTATGTTGGAACTCTACATCAATTAGATTATTGGTAAAGTATTCAATTTGAAACAACTTCCATTTAGCATATTTACCTATGTGACAGATGCACTTGAATGTTGTGTATGCCCACTCAATTCTCATAGCCGATCAGCCACGGCTGAATAGCCTTGCTGGTAGGCAATTCTCTTGTCATCTTATGTGGGCGCTCTATTGAATTCAGAGCCCTGCATTTTTTCTTGGTACCGTGAATTTTGCTTGCATTGTTTGATAAAAAAAAAATGTTTGCAATTTATTAATATTTTGAGACAATATGGGAGTTTACATGAGATACTTACAATTCATGCAGCAAGTTTCATGTAACCACTAGAGCCGAGTTTGTGTTGCTCGTGCTTTTCTTGCCTTGCCTTGGTTGCCTTTGACGTGTCACTCAGTCTATAAAAAGTTTGAAATATGTTAGATTATATAAATATAAAGAGTAATTAATTAGTACATAATTACATTCTTAATAGTATCTCGTACCTTCTTCTGGCATCTACTGGTGTATTTCCTTTTTTCCTTTCAATTCTCTCCTTGGCATCCAAAATCAGGTCCTTCCACTCCCTCTCTAAAATCATGGGGGGACGCTCATACTTTAGGTTCCTCTCCAAATGGGTCCTGTATTGGTCCCTCACATACTTTAGATATGTGCCAGCTTTTTTAAGGAGCTTGGTTTTGTCAAAGGTGTCATTTCCAAACCACTCAACCATTTGGTTTGTCAATTCATCTTTTAACCTTTGTTCTTGGTCATTCCACCTTTTAAAGCAAAAACAAACTTGTTAGATTCAGAAATGAACTGAAGCTACATTTATTACACTTCAAGAAATGGATCAAAGGAAAAGTATTCTAGCAATGATATGAAATCAAAAGTGGATAAGGGTTAGTTCACATATGATGTACCACCTTTTACGTATGGTGGGCCCAAATATCTGCAATGCAATGTCACTAAGATGTTTATAGAAAATATCATTGCCTGCAAAAAATTCATGGGATCATTAGTCCAAAATGAGTGATCATAAAGTAAATTACAATTAGAGTATATATAATAATAATTTTAAAGTACCTAGAAGCTTTTGTATCTTTAAGGGAAGCATTTCTTTGTCACTCACCATGAATGTGGCCTGCAATGTTCCCGTACTAGCAATACGAGAAGATCCAGGAAACAATGCTATGTTATCAGTAGTAGTCGCCTGTGGCACATCCTCATGTGCATCTCCTCCTGCAAAAAATTAATCCACTATGAAATGGCATTAGAATTCAAGAAAGAATGCTTGAAGGGAAATAAACACATGACAGAAGATAGAGAAAAAGAGGGATCTACCAACAATGGGTGGGCCAATATGACGTGCACTAGAGGATTTATGCATGCTACGTGTTGCCGACATTGCAGTCGGCAATACAGGTGAGGGTGACCTCTGATGAGGTGGCATCGGCATTTGCACAGTAACATTGATAGCACCTAAAGAATAATACATTGTATATATCAAACATTAAATATATGAAAAGTGCAAGAATTGTAAACAAGAATGAACCTTTATTTTGAAAATTGTCAGTATCAAGTATGATGTGTTTTGGGTACTCAGAGTGATAAGCCAAGCAAGTGATAATACAAGAAAATCGTTGCCACCTGATCCTGCAACACCCTGCTCGTAGGACCGACTTTCATGAGGGCGGATAAATTGTTGTAAAAGCAATACGTACATATTTTAGTTAATGACATAAAAAGAGAATAAAATATAAACCATTATTGAACTTTTGTTATAATTAAAGCTTTCGTTACTGCATGCAAGTTTTATGCTGTCTTATACAATAATTCCACCCTCTGTCGTATCTCATCAGTGGTAGGATGCACAGCTGCCAAAGCAACAATCTCTTTTCTAATTTTTATAAGAGGTATTTTAAAGAATTTCACAAGGTCTGTGGGATCTTCAAGGTCATCATTGCTTAACCCTAATGATTCCACATCCATAGAAAGGTGCTTGGGTACTGCAACTCCCTTTCCCTTTCCCCGAACATCCGTCTGTGTCAAGAATATCTATAACAATTACAAAATTAGTATAAATCACTAAAAAAAAGAACATAATAATGTAACAGTTTGCTTCTACCTAACTTGTATAATTACAATGAGGTTTACCTGCTCGGTAGAAGTATCGCAAGGTACATCTCTATTTGCGATATGTGATGGAACCATGTCGGCCTGTGACAAAGAAAAAATATAAAAAACGTTAGCGAAATTACATCATACACAACATGAACAACATGAACTTTGTAGACAAAAAGAGTATTAAATATTAAAAAGATGTTGTCATCAAAATCATTGTAAATTTTTTAATTCCTTACCTTTATTTTATGTAGACTATGCAGGATCCTCAATTAAATGGTCACATAAATAGTCACATAGCTAATAAACAATCCAATTTCCATATATAAACACAGTTTAAAAATTGTCACATAAATAGTCACACTCCCTATCTCCATCTCCATATTAAAAGGTGCATCATGAATTAATTATGTAATGGCATTAGAATTCAAAACAGAATGAATTAATTATGTAAAAAAAATTCTATCAAGAAGTCAATATTAAATAGATAATATACTAATCGCATTCCTCATACATTTCATTCTTCATCATCATGAACATCAAGGTCATCATCACCATCATCATCATCATCATCATCATCATCATCATCATCATCATCATCATCATTTTCATCGTCATCATCATTGTCATCATCAATGTCTTCGCCTTCATCATCACCATCACCGTCATCATCATCATCATCATCATCGTCGTCGTTTTCATCTTCTTCTTCTTCTTATTCTTCTTCTTCTTCTTCTTCTTCTTCATCATTGTTGAACTGTCGATCGTGATCATCATCCACTTCATATTCTACTTCTTTGGTATCTTCTTCTTCCATCACATTATACTTTATCGACCTTCCTCTTGGATCATGTCTAACAACAAATGACCAACCCGGTTTATGTGGAACCTCTGAGTAAAATACTTGCTCACATTGGCTTGGAAGAACATAGGGCTCATCCCCAACTGGTTCAAATGACCTTGTATTTAGCATTATAAAACCATTATCATGTTCAATAACAGTTCTATCAGGATCATTTTTATTCAATCGTAGACTGTACCATTTGACGATGAACAAAACTAATTTGAAGGAATTAAAGTCACACTCAAGTATATCATCCAAAATGCCATAGTATCGATTTTGAGACTATTGAGGATGAATGTCATTTCTCGATGAAATATTTGTCACCTCAAAGACTGCAGTGATGCCAGAATCACAAGTTTTCTTCATGTCATCCACCTTTTTTATGCGAAATGTATGACCATTGCAGCACATAGCGTTGTGGTGTTTGACCTGCGATATGTCAAACATGTAAAATTTATTGCATTGTGAGTTGATAAACATATAGGTGATTAATAAATTTATACGTACCTGTTTATCTCTTAAACCATATGCTAAATCAATTTCCCTTTGTGTAACATTGGAATCTCCATTACGATGTGCTTCTTTAACCAATGAAGCCACACCTTCCCATGTTAATGTGTGTCCAGAATGTTGAAAACATTCAATCCATACCGTCATCCAATCAAGATTGTTTGCAATATACAAATGTAGTGCATCCCACTCTCGACTAACTGTACAAAAAATAAATAGACGTCTTACAATCGATTTATTTTGAAGATTAAGAATTAATTAACTACAATAACATCTTATAATTACCTCTCACTTTCCTCAATCTACCTTTCCCTGTCAAGTACTCCCCTTCGAATTTGTTAATGGTGTTGGGATCCCAAATGCGATCCACGTGGATCTTTGTTGCAAACTTAGGAAGATATTCAGAAATGTACACCATAGTCTGGTATACCATATATCCCTCCACCATAGAACCCTCAGGATGTGCTCTTTGTCGAACCAAAGCCTTCAAAAATTTCAAGTGCCTCTCAACCATCCACATTGACCTAGTGTGTACAGGTCCACACAATTCAATCTCCTCAACTTGGTGTATGAGGTAGTGTTCTTGTGCATTGAAAAAAGCTGAAGGTAGACACTTTTGCATCGTCTTTATGGATTTCTTTACATGACAACCACCTACAAGGTATTCAAGACACAAAAAATAATATTACATAAGAAGTAAAACAAATCGCAAATATAATATCTATACAATGAACTAAACAAATATCACTACTTACCTCATCTATTTTCCAAGATCATATATGAATTTCTTGACATTATTGTCGAAGTCATCTGGGAGAGATAGAGGTAGA
Organism: Cryptomeria japonica; assembly: GCF_030272615.1. NCBI lineage: Eukaryota > Viridiplantae > Streptophyta > Pinopsida > Cupressales > Cupressaceae > Cryptomeria > Cryptomeria japonica. Next base: position 693,145,599 of record NC_081407.1, read on the forward strand.
ACATACTACAACAATTATAAAATTATCTTTTCATTTTTTTGTAACATAATGAAAAGTACACGTACGCGCAGTACTTAAATACATACTAAAAACACAAGAACGTGAATTACCTTAATAAAGGTATGCCAATCATGCGTTTTCATCCCTGGCCCAAATTCACTTTTCTTTGATATGAGATTGTATATGTTTGCAGCAAATCCTGTGGGAAATTGAATTTTTCATATGACTTATTTTATAGCATTGCTTAGCTGGTCTGTTAATAACCAAGGAAGCTCACTTATATTAATCTGGTCTCCATGGTTATTTGATTGAATGACATTTAACATTGCATGATTGGAATCTTGAATGTCACTACATATTTTGACAATTTTTTCTTTGTCACGCCTTCCATCCAATATTTTCCATAATGTCTCTGTTATATTCTTTCCAATATGCATACTATCAAACAAACAAATAATTTGTAACTGCTCATAGTAGGGCAACCTACTAAATTGTCGGGGATAACTTTTTATTCCCTTAGGAAGGTGGTCATTTATGCCTTCATGACCTTCATGACCTTCATGATCATCAATCACATCATTAGTAAACAAAACAAAATAGAAAAGATGTTTTATGACAAACCAACAGATGGAATGGCATTACCTTGACGATTAATTCTATTATATTCCAACTTCCACAGGTGAGGTTTCATTCTTCGTGGCTTTCATGTATTCTCTTCTTTCCCATTGAAAAGATGTTTTTTAGTATTTCGATACTTATGATTTTTGTGGAGAAAGTGTGTATACTCATCAAACACCTGCTTTCCTAAACTTTTTGAATGACGAGATTTCGTCTTTGGACCACAAACACGACATGCAAATTTTCCCTTTGTTTGAAGACCTACAAGATAATGTATAATTGGATTAAATATGATAATTTTTTGAATTATAATGTTCGTGCACAACTTAAACACTATAACATACCACAAAAAATGTGTTAGCCTCGGGGCATCGTGTATTGTCCATAGAAGCATCGCATGGAATTGAAATTGTCTTTGTCCTATTGGTCTAGAGACGTCATACATAGTGACACCATTCCATAACTCTAGCAACTCGTCGATAAGAGGCTCGATATATACATTCATATCTTTAACTTGGTACTTACTTAATCGAATGAACAAAAACATTACATAATTATTATGACCATTTTACTGCAATATTTATAATTAAATTTAGACGACTATATTTAAATGATAAAATACCTGGAACAATCATTGCCAACATTATGTGCTCCCTCTTTATTGACATTCATGGAGGAATGTTATTGTTGATAACAAAAACAGGCCACACTAAGTAAACAGATCTCATCTCTCCAAATGGATTAACACCGTCCGCTGCCAATGAAAGCCTGAGATTACGAGGTTCTTCTTTAAAGTGTGGCCACTTTTCCTCTATGTCCATAAATGTTGAACCATCTGCAAGCATTCGAATAATGTCATCTCAACTTCTATTGTGTGCATGGTAATCCATAAATTATGCCAAGCTAGTGCACTTGAATAATCATTACATACGTGGAATAATGGGAATATAGCGAAGAACCTTGCGAGGAACCCTTTTGTTATTTGATCTGTTCGATATCTATTGATATGACATTTAGGGCATTCAGTTCGAAATTCATGTTGTTTGTGATATATAATATGATCATTGGGACAAGCATCTATTGCTTGATACTCCATTCCAATATCTTTCATAATGGCAGATAATTCTTGGTATGAGCGAGGTAAAATATTTGATGGTGGTAACAAAAACTCACCTATCAATCTACAGCAACAAAATATAATTTGTTATAATAAAGAATATTAATGGTACAACATGATTCACAGTTTATTATGACATATATGACATGCCTTAACATACGTGACATTGTTATGTTGGATAAACCATTCATAACCTTCAAGTTCACCAACAACAATACAGCAGAGAGAAGAGTTGCATGCAAGCCTTCATAAAGGGCCTCAGATGCCTTCTCAAGTAGAGGGACATCATTAACAAAATCAAGGTCATCTTCATCATCATGATCAGCTATGCGAGTACTAAATGAGTCATGGATCAATGTATTTGTACCATCATCTTCAATTGTGTTTTCTGGCTCATGATTGTCATCTTCCATGGGATCATTATCTTCAGCTTCGATATTCACACCTCCATGTTCATCCACTTCAAAAACCATATTCTCAAGGTTGTGTTGATCCATACCATGTGCTCTGGGGTGCTCGACCTATATAAAATTGATATACATAAATAAACCGTGATCATGATCTCATCATCATGTGATTTATTATGTATATAAATTGTCAAAACGATATAATGAAAAACTTACCAATGGATGATAATCATATCCACCTTCAATGTGACCATGCAGCCTACAATGTTTCTTCATTGTTTTGATTAGAAGTCTTCTAGTCTTTAACCCCTTACAAATTTTGCACAGACAATAACATTTTCCATCACCTTTTCTTTTCAAGTTAGACCACAATCTAGCAATTGTCTCCCTATTTTGTTGTTTGTTGATATTGTCTGACATGGTCTTTCTTCATAGGCAAGAAAATATAAATTATTGTCTGACATGGTCTTTCCCTCAGGAGCTAGCAGATCCTACTTCCATACTTTAATTCTTATTTCTCAAAGGACAATCCTAAAAATCCATGCATTGCAAACAACTTTTTACACCTTTGTTGGTTGTGGTGGCGTCACAGAGAGTTTACATCAATAAATGAAGAACATGCCAATGCTTTTAATGCAACAGTAGAAGTCTATCTCTTATTCAATATCTCTAGTGAAACCCCCATGATCTTTTGTTGGATTAGAATTTGTTATATACTAGAAAGGGTCTTGTCCTTTGTTGATGGTATATTCATCTACCTCAAGAAATAACTATTCTTTTCTCCAACAAGAAGTGGAACTAAATGAAGATCTAGCACCATGAAATTAATCCTCAAAAGGATTACTATAGTTAGTTTTGGTATATAATGATCTGGGTAAAATACTAATGTGGCTTTACGAAACATTATGTACTAGCTTAGCATACTCTAACAACTTTGGTGCGGCATGCTACATCCAATTAAGTCTCCATCGGTATCTCTATTGTGTTTATGGATTGGGATTCAATGTACTCTTTTTATACACATATTTTACTTTCAACTGAGGTTTGTATGTACTTACTTTTCTTTCGATTGTATCCCTATTTCAAGAATTTCTTTTATCAACAAATCATTTGTTGATCTTTAGAACTCCATTTTTCTGAATTGAAGAGTGAGTAGTAGGGACAATCTAGGACACTTACAGAGGTTTTGCAAGAGAGATAAATAGACCTAAATATTATGGCTTAATAATGATCAATATGTAAATAGATAAGAAACTATCAATATCAAAATGACTTTCTCAATTGTCTTTACTAGAAATGGATAGATCTGCTAATAATGGCTTTATGACTATATGTCAACTTTAGACTCAATCCAAGAAGAGCTAGAACTAATATGCGATATCTAGATTTATGATCTCTATAATATAACAATCCCATAATTATGTTTCCACACATCTATACCACAACACAAACATCATGCTAGTGTTCAGCCATAGCAATTGATATCCTAATTATAGAATTTGAAATATGCACATAACTATGAATAAAGATTAAGAAAAACAAAGAAAGATGCTTATTGCAAACATAAATGACTAATGGACAAGAATTGAATTCATTGTAGATAGTTTTGAATATCAAATTCACTTATTTGTGTGCATTTAGTAACTCATGTACTTGTGGCCAACCATTTATCTCTTTCATAAATTAAACACTTATTAATAACATTAAATGGCTGAGTAATTATGTTTTAGTTGAAATTGAAAATAAAATATTTTATTTCAGGACAGCTCACACTATTCCCTATCATATTTTACTCTCAGTTTTGTTAGTAGTGGTTTGATGTCTTTGGAGCTGATCATTGCATTTCTTTAGTTACATTTGTCAGCCTACTCCCAGCCTGTGCCAAAATGGGAGCTTTGGAACAGGGTATGGACATCCATCAAAGCATAAAAGATAGAGGAATTTTGTCAGATGTAGTTACAACTGCACAAAATGGATTTGTTGAGAAGGCTTTAGAAACTTTCAAGCAAATGCAATCAGCAGGTGTAAAGCCAAATTCCATGACCATTGCTACTATCCTCCCTGTCTGTGCCAAAATGGGAGATTTGGAACAGGGTATGGACATTCATCAAAGCATAAAGGATAGAGAAATTTTGTCAGATGTTGTAGTTGTAACTGCCTTGGTAGATATGTGTGCAAAATGTGGAAGCATAGACAAGGCACGTGAACTATTTGATAGAATGCCTGAAAGAAATATTGTCTCGTGGACTGCAACGATTGCTGGATATGCACAAAATGGATTTGTCGAAAAGGCTTTAGACACTTTCAAGCAAATGAAATTGGAAGGCATAAAGCCAAATTCCACAACCTTTGCCAGCATCCTCCCTGCTTGTGCAAAAATGGGAGCTTTGGAACAGGGTATGGACATCCATCAAAGCATAACAGATAGAGGAATTTTGTTAGGTGTTGTACTTGCAAATACCCTACTTGACATGAATGCAAAATGTGGAAACATGAACAAGGCTCGTGAATTGTTTGATACGATGCCGCAAAGAGATGTGAGCTCATGTGAACAATCAACACATGCGTCTATGGGAGGAAGGGATTGTTGATACAAAATTGAACGCTCACTCCTCAATCACAGTTCTATGGTTTTACGAGATTAAACTAGGACAATTAACCACCACATGTATATTTTTTGCAACATGAAATTAAAAACTAGGGCAATTTGAATCTACCTCCTGCATGGGATTGCCTTTGACGTGGGTTTGATGTTCTTGGGGGTTGAAATCACCATGAACGCCTACGCGGGATTGCAATTCACAAATCAATTCCCCGCCTCTTTTTTTATTTTGTAATGGCCGTTGTCGTCGGAATTACGATGAACTCGAGCACTTTTTTGAAAAAAAGAAAATTATCATTGCTAATGCCTTCTTCATCGAAACCAAATGAGTAATTTCCATCGGAATTACGATGAATGCGGACATTTTTTCAAAAAAAATCAAATTTGGCCACAATATACCATCTCCGTCGGAAACCTCCGTCGGAAATCTAGTCCAAATGTATTAGTGCAAGTTTCTTGCTAATAGTAATAGGATCTTTCTAGTAGTCACATTTATTTTGTAGATTTGTTAAGTTACCCTTGAAGGATTCTCACCAAGTTGCAAGGAAGGATCTAACAAGGATAGCTAGAAAATTTGGATCGGATTCTACATCAAGCTTCAATAATCCAGGTTCTCCTCTCTTCGCATTCTTTTATTTACATATGTAAAACTTTATATTTTGCAAAAGGAAATAGTTTTATGCCTCTCACAGATTTTATTTCATATAAAAGATCTATGCTTGAGAAACCATCATCTTAGTTTTTTAGAAAGGTTAATCAAAGGAAATTCTATTGCTTTTAAATATATATATATAATTCGTTCAAATATGAATATGCAGATTTCCTTTTTATTTACTAAATCTGTTTAGAAGGAAAGAAAGAAAATCTGATTTTTACTTTTTGCTTTATTGGATTTTAATCTTAAATAATTTGTGAATAAAAATCTTTTCTTTCCAATATAATTTCTCCCTTTGATGCTCTTGCAAAAAGCTTGTAATGTTTATTTGGGCATAAATCTTTTATGCTTATTTATCATTTCTTTGTGAATGAATCCTCTTGTACTTTTTATAATAATCTCCTAAGAAATATAATTCTTTTGTATACTTATTTCTCTGTGAATGAATATTTTATACTTATTTATTATTCCTCTGTGAGCATTTTATTATTTCTCTGTGAATAAATTTATCTCGTTGTGAACATATATTTGTTCATCTGTGTATATATTTTTCTTTCCCTCCAAATAAATTTTAATTTCCCTGTGGATAAAAAAAATTTATTTCTTTGTAAATTAATCTTTTATACTTATTTATTATTTCTTTGTGAATAAATTTCTCTCTATGTGAACATATATTTGTTCATCTGTGTATAATCTATTTTATACGTATTTATTGTTTCTCTATGAAATAAATTCATCTCTCTGCAAACATATATTTGTTCATTTGTGTAAAAAAAAAAAAAATTCCCTGCAAATAAATTTTACTTTCCCCATGGATAGAATTTAATTATTTCTCTGTAAATGAATCTTTTATACTTATTTATTATTTCTCTGTGAATAAATTTATCTCCCCGTGAACATAAATTTGTTCCTCTGTGTATAAATCTTTTTATACTTATTTATTTTTCTCTATGAATAAATTTATCTCTCTGCGAACATATGTTTGTTCATCTGTGTATAAATCTTATTTTACTTATTTATCATTTCTTTGAATATTATATCTCTCTGTGAGCATAAACCTGTTCATCTGTGTATGCATCTGTGATAAATTTCATTCTCTATTCATCTTCTTTTTTTTTTTTTCTCTGTGAATACACCTACAACAAATTTTTAACTCTTATCATCTACGTTGCACCTATTAGTAAAATTCTATCTCTGTGAAAATTTACAATTATCTTTTCAGATTTATTAAACCCCTCTCTGAAGTTTTATTAAAACTTATATATCTGTGTGTGTGTGTGTGTGAATATATGAATATGTACATATAAAAATAAATATATTAATATCATTCAACTTTATTCGAAAAGGGAATAAATCTTTTTTTTTGGCGTCTAAATCTTTGCATGTAGGTAGTGGGGCGGGGCCCGCGTGACCCCACTCCCCACCTCCCTTAATCCTTATCAAGAAAGAATTAATAAATATGTTTTAGTTTATTTCTTTTATTTATTTATTTATTATTTGCTATTTTTTTTTTCTCTTAAAGAAAAAATTCTTTAATGTAAATTTTACTTTTTATTTATTAGTGGAATGATAGATTTATTAAGATGAAATCTTTTTTTAATACTAATATGAAATTTTTGATTTGTATTAATTTAAAACAATTTATTGGTATGGGGTGGTTTATAATTAAAGTCTATTTTACAAATGGAGTTGATTAGTTTATGAACTAAATTTTAAAAAATTTAATTGAAGGGAACAAATTTGGGAATTTACTTTGCCAAGTGATTGGGGCAAACTTTAGATGGAATAATTAATTGTGCTAAGGATATCGCAACCTTGCCGAGACAAATCGAGAGGATCTAAATTGTAGAATGGACTTGCAAATAGACTCATGGTTTAGACTCACCTAAATAGTTTCCTTTAGTTAATTAGTTGGTTCATTTTATTTCAATTATTATTTTAAATGGATATAATCAACAAATTAAGTTAATTCGTTGTTCAAGTTGTCCAAGGAACTTTTCTCTTCCAAGTAATCATGTTTAGAAAACGAACTTTAATTTCCTATTCTTTATGTTTCATGCAAGTTATATTTAATATTACCATGAAAGTTACTTTATTATTATTATGCAAGTTACTCATTACTATTATCATGCAAGTGACACCTTTTACATATTTATTATCTCACTAGTTGCATAAATGATGTTGCATGTCAAAAAACTAGATGATAGTTCTGTCATTTGAACTTTGATCACTTAGCAGTAGTAGGTTGATACTTTCAAGTGATTCTCTTTCTTGATATATAGAATTAATTTCATGGGTTAATTTTCAGTTATTTAATTCTTGCAATAATGGTCTCGACTTCAACTACATTAGAGTAATGTTATTTTAATCTTTTCAAGAGTATAACAGTTGAATTTCTTGATAGAAAACTAAGCAAGAGGAGCTGGAAAAAAAAACCTTAGTAGCGTTCAGTATATATGGTGCCTCTGGGTCATGCTTATGGGTAATGTCATCGTGTTGAACGACTGCACTTAACGCCTAAGAAATCTACAACAACAACGTTTGTGGCATCATCCCTATAAATCGTCGAGGAGTAATAAGGGTCAAATGGAAGTTAAAGTCCAAGGGGTGGGTAATTCTCCTTGGATCGATAATCTAAAAAGATAATTTTTAAATGAATTTTACATCCGCTTAGTTTAACCTTAGGAAATCCCATTAGGGATTGGTTGCGTATGATTCAGATTTTATTTATCTTAATGTTTTTCAACAGATGATAAATGGGTCAAGGGTGACACTTATGATAGGAAATAAGATCTAGTTGTTTTAGGCCACAAGCAATAGGCCACCTTGAGCCTTTTCTTAGAGCTACCATTGTGGGTAGCAACCACAGAGAAACTGTCTGGGACATTGACCCTAGAAAGCGTTGCGTACCCACCAAAACAGTTTACAATAAACCATAGATTAGAAAATAGAACTACATACTTTACACCTTGATCCCGTGCCGAAACGGGTATGTAGGTAGTCTAGGGACGAAGTTGTCCCTAGTACTCAGGCGTTCGAGGATGGGGTCTAGGATTTTGGTTAAGGCAAGTAGATGGATTGCAAAGTCTTGTAATTGAAGGATAAGGGAAATAAAGGAAAAATTAATTCAACGCATACTCAGAAGGAATCTCGTATGGATTCTCTTCACTTCCCAAGGCTTTAGGCCAAATTCTGAGGCGGAATTCAAGCTTGCATTATGCTATTTTATTTGCTCCTAAGGACGACGACCTTGGTGCACTCCTATTAGAAGAGTGTAGTACTTAGTGAGTGACTCAGGACCCGAATGGTCCCGATGAGTCTAAGTCTTTGGCCAGAGCACCTCTTATCCCAAGTTGGATAGATGCCTACTCTGTTTGGGTAGATGCCTATCCCGTATTGGATAGATGAAACCTCTTGTCCCGTATGGACAGATGCCTAACCCATATGGTTAGATGCTCATCTCGGATGGATGAATGCCTAATCCAATTGGATAGATGCCCAGAGTATGTGATTGAATCAAACACAATCAAATAATTTTATTTTTTTTTAAAGTTGAAAATTCTTGGGTTATGTAGAGTGGGTTATTACAGCTCCAAACATCCTCCAACCAATGTAATGTGAATAGGAACATCCAGGAAGATAAACGAAACAAAGAGAGAAACACTACAAATCAAATCATGTAGTGTGTCCTTCTACACACACCTCTAAATACTAACTGTGTCAAGTATGATATCCTCCATAAAACCCCACATGAAAAGTATAACAACACCCAAACATCGTTCAGTCCCTTGGACCAAACAAACATATAAAACATGTAATCAATATGGATGTAAGCCTCTCATAGCCAAGAAGATCAAACTAATACCATTCCCAATCCCAAGGCAATATCCCCAATAAACCATCTCCCAAACTAATATCAATTACTGTCACCATCATAATAATAACTCAAATGCACAAGGAGATAACTAATGCCATACATCTCTCAAATGAACCCTCCAAAACTAAAACATCTCCATATCTCAAGATCCATATCTATGAAAGATAAGAATAAACATAATGCACCTAAAAGGGAACAATGGGCAATACCTTTCAAGTAGTAAACTATCGAGTAGACCAATAGTGGGGAATGAGAATGCTCATCCAAGATATCCAAGTCATCATGACTCATCTAAGAACAATCTCCTCTTAAGTCCATACTGATGAATACTAAGAGGGGGGGTGAATTAGTATACCAAAAATTATTGTAAACAAACTCTTTTATAGTTTAGCAGATTACCGATAAAACAGATTCACTAATAAACCGGTTAAGATAAATGCAAACCAAATAGAAAACAAAGCATTCACCCACAAGAGCACAATCACCATAACACAAGATATTTGACATAAAAACCCAAATGGGAAAAACCACGGTAATCAAAAACTCACAAGTAACTATCTACAGAATAGAAACCAGACCGGTTAAGGTCATCCAATGTTCTTCACCAGAACAGATCATGTTAGGAGATAAGTCATGTTAAAGACTACCTTGTTAAAGGATTTCAGATCCACGGTTGTGAACCACCTTGTTAGAGGATTTACAAAGGTTTTGCTAGGCCTACCCGATTAAGGGTTTTAGACTTGTCGAAGATATTAGTAATCAACAAGTGAATGATCTAGATACTAGCATAGTATGCTTGGTTAGATCCTTGACAGCTCATTGTTATTGCATTTTAGCATTACTTCAGTCTTCAATATCTCCAAACTTTGTCTCTTCACATAGACCTAATCTTCTCTTCAATGATTGCACATAACCTTTTCTATCACACACCTCACATACATCATACATGCAAACCCTAGACATGATGTCCTTATAAAGGAAATTGATTTCATGTCGGTCCAATAGGATTAGACTACAAGTTCCTAGGTTCAGTGCATCTAGACGCATTTGGTAACACGGCACAAAATCACCGCCAAAGTGTCGGTGGATGATAACTCATCACACATTACAGAAATACCGGTTGGTAACTCATCACAAAGTAATACCAGTTAATAAAATATATCGATTACCGGTTTGACAAAAATGAAGACTGGTAGATCGAAGTGTTCCGATCAAAAGTTAGCTACCACTTGGGTCCTTCGTACGGCTTGTGATCCTTGAACCGCTTGAGGTCTCCATACCGCTTGAGCTCTTCAGTCAATCTATGACTGGTAAACATCTTCTACAAAATATCGATAGTCTAAAGACTATACATTCAATAATACACAATACCGGTTGGAACAATTACCGGTTGAGCATAACTCATACATCAAGAAAGTGTGTGTCCATCATCAAGAAAGTGTGTGTCCATCAATGACAATCAAAACATCATCAAAATGCCAACACATACCATGTGAATGCTCCTCGGTCTTCCTGCTAAAACAAACAACCATCCCAACAGATATCTCTAATCACAAGAGAATATCAGCATCGCCTATGTCTCCATGTATCCCTGAGTACTTCTAACTAATCAATCCGTGCCAAACTCCAAATGCAACACATGGCATCTCCATGAAGTAATCAAGAAAATGATCATGTACCCAATACAAAGAGAACTACCAAGATCAATATCAAATCTCCAACCGCAGAATCAGGAACATAAACAAGACAACATGATCTATCCATCTCAACCAAACAGATAACATGCTCCATATGAACATATCCAATAACTATATCATGCCAAAACTCAAAACTAGTATCAAGAGTGCACCATGACATGATATCAACCATCCTATCAATCAAGGATAACTTGTCAAATGAAAGCATAAACCACACCTCAACCAAGGACTCCTTGATCCCTCAAGATGTAAACATCCTCAAATATCATGAAGATCACCATCTCCTACAAGTGTACCCACAAATGTGAAATACCCTTCTGCAGCAACAGGATCTAAGGCATCCTCCAAACATTTGCACACTAAGAAGATCATCTACCATCCAATGGTGAATACACATCACTGGTACAAGTTCCCACTAAACTATGATATCAATCTCTTCATAGCATCGTGATAACCATCTCCTAAATGAAGATCATCCAGGTCTACACAAATACAACTGAAATGTCAACAATATCAAGTAAACCATGAACTCCATCTCAAGAAGATACAAAACCATCAACAAACAATCAGGATCAAATCCTACATCGCCACATCATCACTGTCAAAAGCTCCCCCTGAAAGTGTATACAAGTTATCCATGACAATATGATAAAACCATCTTCTAACCATGAGATTCAACCAAAATAATATGGCAATCAAGAAACTCAAAATGTGCATCATTAGCTTCCTAAGAGCCAAATAAACTATTATCCTCAAATAAGAAGATACACTACCATATCAATCAGCAATCCAAATCAGCTAACCATCAATAAAAGAACCTACAAATCCAACCATGCCATGCCAAAGACCCTAAAGACAAGGGACATCCATGACATCATGATCACATCCATGAAACAAGCATCTAACTTAATGAGTTCAACCTGTCAGCATTACATAGTCAGCCATGTAGGTCCCCCATCATGACTATACCTAGTAACAACATCTCTCCTCCTCACCATGATAACAAAATCAGCAAACCATGTGACTAAACCAAGCCACCAATCAGAATATGCATCAACAATGAAAGGTCTATGGGCATAGACAACCCATATCTAAGCCAAAGGTACAATCCTGTAAGTAAAGATAGCTCACTAAATTGCACAACTTGTAGACCAACCAATAACACATACATACCCAAACCAAACTGATATCCATGTAATTATAAGAGCAATATGAGATACAACACTGAGTATACAATTGCATCAAATCAAAATCTCCAATATGTAGCATGACTTAAACTCATAATGTCACCATAGTCAAGACTCATAATGTCACCATAGTCAAGAGAACCCATAAACAACTTAGATCAAAATATAGGCATATAACTCAATTCAAACCTGTTCCAAATCTAAACCAAAGTGTAGTGCTCTCCAAGAGCTTTCTGTCGACTATTCGAAGTCCAAAATCCAACTCTATATGCTCAAGTTATGACCTCTCAAAGCTGTCAAGGTACCTATCACTTCTAGCTCAGATTTCACTACCAAATAGAAAAATATGGAAAAACTAATCATATTTTAATGAAGTACATTTAATCACCTTTCCAATGATAATAAGAAGTTGAAAAACCGACACCATATGCCCGAGTTATGCTCCATGAAAGAAAACGGCCAATTAGGCTAAAAATGCAAGCCTAATTTTTATTTTTTAATAATTTTTGGGTAGGGCCCACTGGTCGGACCCACCCCACTAACCACCTAGGCATATAAATTTTCATTGGCAGCAATTTATAATTTTCCGAATGCCTTTTAAAAACCATATATTAAAAATGTGGCATTTAAAAAATCTCAAATTAAAACTGGCAGAGTTTAAAAAAAAAAATTGTTTGTTTTTTATTTTTATTTTTCGTGGGTTTTAAAACCCACAAGGGTTACCCCCGTCGGGGAACTCCTCACCGACGGGGGGCTCGCCACCGATGCAAGTGTGGATCATGGTCCCACAGTGGTATCCGCAATGGCCTGTTGTACCACTGTGATACCACAGTGGTACCCACTGTACCACCGTGAACCCCACATGGGCTGACAAGCCTACCGATGGTAGGCACCTGTCAGTACCCACTATACCAGTGGGTCGGGGGGGTCTGTAGACACCCCCTCCCACTTAATTTGTTTTTTTCAGCTTTTCAATTTGATTTTTCGTTTTTCATTTTTTTCATTTTTTTTTTCATTTTTTTTTTCATTTTGTAGGGTAATTTTTAATTTCGACAGATTTTATTTTTTATTTTTATTTTCTGAGACCAATTTGCAGGCAGTGTGGTCGTACAATCGTACCTTCTAAAAAAATTTCAAACTTAGGCCTTTGAAACCGAAATAGGGCAAATTATCTATCATTTTTTCATCTCCCGACCAACTTGAATCCACCCATGAGATCTGTTTTGTCCCACGAGGCCATATATGAAATTTCACCCCCAAAACCCTCATTCAAAGCATTTTTCAATGATGTCCTACATTGACCAAAATTCTTCTAACCCCAAATCTACAAACAACCCATCATAACAACAAACCCAAATAACATAGATCTGCAATAACAACTTGCAAAACCATATATCTTGCCTTGTCTTTTCATTCTTTCATGTATGCATGGATTCAACCTAGGTTTATAACACTATAAAACCATATAGCTCTAATACCACTTGAAAGGAAACTTGCTACCAACTTTATGATAATTTCCACATAACCCATTATAGATCTTAATCAAATCAACACATAGAATCCACATGCAAAGAATAGACAACATACCCATGAAAATGTGACACAAGATATACCCTAGGAAAACCCTCATGAGGGAAAAATCCAGCCTCCAAAAACATCATCCACCATGTATTATTAGCAATGCGTCCATACAATACAACTATGGAAAGCTTCTAAAACCCATCCATAACCAAGCACTCCATGTGACCAAGCATGAATCCACACATCCCATGTCATGCTTCCTTCACAAATGCTAACCTCGCTAACTAACCAACCCAAACAACTACCCTTGTGGTTGCTTTTATAAACACAAGCTCCCACAAAACCACCAAATGGTATTACATCAAAACCATGTGCCCAAAACCATGTGACAATAAAATATAATATTTTTCCTACCTACCCTTGACCCACATTTAATATTGGGTACTTCATCACAATTACATTTCCCAATATTAAATAAATACAGTATAATAATACCAATGTGTCAATACAACTCATCAAGTGGTTACAAGAATATTCCAAGGGAATCTCTACATTTTGCACGTCCATCTACATGCTCCTAGGTGCAACAATACAATATGATATTACAATATAATTCCATGTCCACCTCACACAATAATAAAATAATACATCAATAAAATATTATTATGCAAGGCGTACAACACCATTTTCCCAACATTTCCAAGATTTAAACAAAGCATCTTTAAAGGATCGTTATCCTATCCCGTCTATGGAGAAAGATTTACACACAGTAGATGGTTTTGAAATGTTGTCCATGCTTTATGGCTTTTCCAAGTACAACCAGGTGTTGGTTAAATAGGAAGACCAACATAAGACAATGTTCACCATGAAGTGGGGAACATTTGCGTATGCTAAAATGCCTTTAGACCTTTCAAATGTCGAAGCCACTTTTCAAAGAGCAATGGACATTTCTTTTAAACAGCTCATAAACAAAATCATCCTTATCTACCTAGATGATTTGACTATGTTTTCAAAGAGTAAGGAAAATCATTTTGATCATTTGGAGCTGGTTTTTCAAAAATGCTTGGAGTTTGGAGTTTCCCTAAATCTAAAGAAGTGTATTTTCAGTGTTCCACAAGGAAAACTACTAGGACATATATTGTCCAAGGATGGGGTATGCAATAATATAGGCCATGTGAGGGAAATTAAAGAGCTTCCCCTGCCTATGAATAAGAAAGGTGTTCAGTATTTCCTTGGCAAAATCAATTTTGTCAGCAGATTCATATCTAACTTTGTCGGAATGGTCAGACCAATCACTTTGATGTTGAAGAAGGATTTGCATTTTAAGTGAACCCGGGAAGCTAAGAAAGCGTTCGAAAAGATCAAAGAGGCCATTTCATTTACCCCAGTTTTGGCTAACCCTGACTTGTCCAAAGACTTCCAAATGTATGTTTATGCTAGTAATTTTATCATTGTTGTAGTGCTGACACGAAAGGATGACAAAGGAAAAGGAGATCACTCGATCTCTTTCCATTCAAAGACTCTGAAGGACTATGAAGTCAAATTCAACTTCATTGAAAAGAAAGTGTTTACAATTGTTAAAGGACTGAAGAAATTCAAACATTTCATTGATTGCAATAAAACTATAGTGTATGTGGCTCACTCGAGTGTCCATAAATGCATAATGGAAGGGGAGATAATAGAAAAGAGGGCTAATTAGTTTACAAAAATCCTAGAGTATGACATTGATGTAAGACCAACAAAATTATTTTGAGGAAAAGGTCTCTATGAGTATTTAGCCTGAGAAACAGAGGTCCCTAAAGAAGAGCAAGACAAAATAGTCCTTGTCCATGAACCTATTGTTGAGAGATGTTGAGTTAAGGACATGGTAGAGTTCATGCAAACCGGGAGTTTTCCTCTTGTCCTCCCAAGCAATAAGAGAAGATTCTATAGGCTATAGAATAATGGTTACCACCTGGTGGAAGGAGTTTTATTTAAAATAAATTTCAAGGGGCGCTTCTCCAATGTGTAGACAAGTAGCAAGAAGAAAAGATCTTGCACGACTTTCATAATGGCTCCACAGGAGGCCATTTGTCAGCTCAGACAATAGCTATCAAAATCACTCATTCAGGCTATTACTGGCCTTCTCTTTTAAATGATGTGCATGCTTTAATTTGTGTATGCAAGGAATGCTAGTTCTATGTTGGTAATCTTAGGAATGCAGCTATCTCGTTGAGACCTATAGTAGTAGATGAACCCTTCGCTCAATGGGGTTTGGATTTCATAGGGATGATCAACCTGGTATTCATTGTCAGCCACAAATGGATCCTCATTGTGACAGACAATTTTTTTACTAGGTGGATGGAGGTGATTCCTTTAAAGAATGCAATATAGAGAGATTTTAAGTTTTCTAGAAGACCTCGTTACCAAATTTGGTCCACCAAAAACAAACATATCAGACAACACTAAGGCATTCTTGGGCTCTTGGGTCACACAATTTTCTCTCAATCATGGTGTACAGTTGAAAATGTCCTCTAACTATTACCCGCAAGGGAATGGTTTGGCAGAGTCAACAAATAAAGAACCTGATCCAACTCATCAAAACAATAGGGGCAGAGTACAAAAGGGAGTGGCATAAAAATTTGTAGAGTGAACTCTAGGCAGATCACATAACTCCTAAGTAGATATTGAGGACCTCTCCTATGAGATTGTTTACGGGAAAGAGGCTCAATTTTCAATTTCTTGAGAAATTCCAACTCTACAATTTCTCAAGTCATTGGAATTGGAGGAGAATGAACCTATGTAAGTCCGACTGGTGGAACTTCAAGAATTACAAGAAGAGAGGGAGAAAACTTTTAATGCCTTAAATTACTGGAAGCAGATTGTTAAAAAATGGTTCGACAAGAAGAGCTCATACCCCAGTTTTAAGTTTGGAGACCTTGTTTTAAAATATAATGAGTGAGGTGCTAAGTCAGGCCACCATGCTAAATTCAACAACCTGTGGGAAGGCCCCTTCTGCATTTATGAGTGTAAGGAATTTAATGCTTTTGATCTAGAAAATATGCAAGGCAACGTGTTGGGGATTCATGTCAATGAAATGCACTTTAAGCCTTTCAATTGATCCCCTTTCATTTTAGTCATGTAAATATTGTAAATAGAGTGTGTGTTTTTTCACTTTCTTTGAGGCCACATGTTTTGTCCTAGCCAAGAAGCCAAAGTTTAAAATCCTTCAGTCTTTTAGAGCATTTGAATGGTAAAATAAAACAAAAGGCAGAAGTAAAAGACATACACTCCAAGAAAAGAGAGTCATGTGACACCAATTATAGCAGAACTATTATATTATATTATATATTGATTTTTCATTACATATTACATGATAAAATTGGCTCTTGGGCCCTTGCAATCTTTTGAGAAAAAGAGAGAAGTAAGAGTAGCAACAGAGGAGGTTTAGTCATCTTCTTCTTCATCATCTTCCTCTTCCATGTAGTTAGAGTTAGAATCAAAAAAGATCATAACCACTTGGAGAACTGGAGGTTTGTTTGGAGTTAGAATCCTCGAGAAAATGTAGTCCCGAAAGTTAGAGTACCAAGTAACACTATATGAGTCAACCAGGCAATGCAGTTGCAACAGAAAATTAGAGGTGCACCATACTCGATCCCGATGTTGCACCAGGGGCATGGTTTTGAAACTAGAGAAAAAAAGAAGCCAAGGGAATACCTCCATTATGTCAATAAAGCACCTCAGATATGTGGTGGTGGGGATTCCCACGTAAGGAACGATAAACATTACCACCTCATCTAGTCTACCCAGGTACATTTATGGAAAAACCACTTTAGTAAGGTGAATGATGAGATGCTTGGGCAGGTTGATGCCAAGAAGTGAAGAAACAAAGTGGAAACAGATATTCATGTTCACACGGTATCTATCTTCAGAACATACAAAGTCCTCACCCAATACCCACTTAATTGCTACAATGAGCACCTGATTTTTATGACCAGTCATTCTATGTAGGCGATGATCAGAGATATTTCCTAGGAAATCTATCTGAGTCTCAGTGCTTGCTATTCTAATGGGAGTGTCCAT
This sequence comes from Cryptomeria japonica, assembly GCF_030272615.1. Lineage (NCBI taxonomy): Eukaryota > Viridiplantae > Streptophyta > Pinopsida > Cupressales > Cupressaceae > Cryptomeria > Cryptomeria japonica. Next base: position 693,163,342 of record NC_081407.1, read on the forward strand.
AGCCTCTATACTTAGCAGTAAAACCAAAATACCAATGTGAATGTGATTATCCTTTTGAGGGGTATTTATAAAAGAGAACATTTGACATGACCTAAAAGCAAGATTAACAGCTCATAAATCAGTGCAAGTTGATACATAATGCCAACTGATTTCATGACGAGCGAAAAGAATTGAAAAAGATTAATCTAGTTGTACAGATTCTTGGAGAGTGTGCAGTGCATGAGCTTGAGTCTTGCATCCTTTCGTAGAATTTCCTTATTGTGGCAGATCTTGAATATCCCCTTGCTCATATATGTTTGACGGGTTATCTTAAATATGCAACAAGCAAGGGAATTTGCTTTTCCCAAGAAAGGTGTCCAGACTTTTAAATGACGGTGGCAAAAAGCTTACTAGATTTTTGGTTTGCTAACATGGCTACAGTGTAGGTATCATGCGAATTAATTTTGCATGAATGTTTAAAGTGGCGCATGCATCAGGCAAAACACATACCTAACGCATTGTTTAGCATGAAAAATCAAGGGTTGCAGCCTCTAGATGAAGATTAGTGATGTGTGAAAGGTGCATGCAAAGGCAGTGTTTTGTAAACAGAACTTTTATTTACGTTGATGTACAATTTTGATAGCAAAGAACAGAACAATAGCTTCAAAAAAATTATTTCAATTGGTGTCACAGTATCTTCCACGGTGGATTCCTTAGTGGACATATTTGGAGACATATCCTATGCCTCTCATGTCATGCCCCCAAAACCTGTTCATCCAAAGACAAAGCCAAAGGAAAAAGGCCTGACCAAAAACCCCTTTGTGGTGGTAGATAGATATGAAGAGATTTATGAACCGGACCTAAATGAGCATCCGGAAAATATCTGAGAAGGCACTTGCAAGAGGTTGTTGAAAAAGAAGGGTGATTTAAAGGCACCCACGATTAAACTCTAGAATTATGGCATTCCACAATACATGCTACCAATGGTTCCCCATTGTCCTAAATTCATTAATGCATATGATGCGAATTTTAAGTTGAATTCACCAATTATTCAAGGGAACTCGTTGAGAGTGGTGATAAGCATGGATGCTATCAGGGATATGTTATGTATTTCTTTGCTTGATAAGAGCACAGAATTTTTTTGCATAGATACATTAGATGGATATTGGTGAGGAAGGAGGGATGATGTAAGTTTTTGTAACATCGCAATGGAAAGGGACCAAAGTATTGAAGATCTTCAAAAGTTTCCATTGTCATATGGTGATTTGAAGTAAAAAGATCTGCAAGACACTGCCTCCATGTTGGCGTATATCCTCGATTTTGATGATGATCTTAGTATCTATCCCTTTAAGATGGGTTTTCTATTCAAATTATATAAGCAGAAAGAGATTTTTTGGTATGAATTTGCATACATCCTTGTTCAAGGGATTGTAGAATAGTTGACAATTTTTTCAAAGCAATATAGGTTCAGGTACACTTCATTTCTAGTCCATATGTTTCTGCATCAAAATATAGATTTCTTTCATCAATATATGGACCTGTCAATTTTTATAATCAAAAGAAGAAGCTTGTAACCGTGTGGAGCCACATTTTATCTACTACACATGATGCATATGTGTTTTCTGATACCTTCTTAACTCATGTCATGCAATATTTAGATAAGCAAGACCCTGACTCTATTATTCACTTCTCTAAAGACCAGATTGGTTGGATGTTGTCAAGCCAACCCCTTTGTGATTGGTTCCTGGGTAAAATATTTTCCTTTATCAAAATCCATGGTTTTACAGAAGAACCTTTTCGCCTCCCAACATCTGTCACCAAATGTACCTTATCCCTAGAAATGTTTAGGCAGCTAGTTATGATTGAGATCCGTATAGGTGCAGGAAAGCATGAAACCGCCATAACTCAAGATCATAAGATCATAGGACCCATTGTTGCTGACAAATGGCTCCAAGAAGAGGGTGTGCACACCTTGAAGCTAGTTCATCTAGGTTTTGTAGTTATTGATGACAAATGGATTTATGACCTAGATGACTAGCTTTCCAAAAGGAAGATACCCATAATGCACGTACCACGTGATTTCTGGGAGGCTTGGGTACATCCACAAGAAGACGACCCAAAGTTGTATGTGAATCTAACCCTCATTCCTAAAGAGGAGTGACCACCATGGTTGAAGTTATATAAGACAAAAGGTAAAGCAGATCTTGCCAAGAAATTGCCCCTCATTTTGTAGAGGAAATGGACGATGATGTTTGGCCCAAGGAAAAGAGGCTAGCCTTTTGGATATACAGGCAGAAAATTCAGCAAGTCCAAGTGGGGTTGGGAAACATCTCCACAGATGATGTTTTTGAGCAATAATGGAAGAAATAGAAAGGTGATGTTGATATAGAGCTTGCCTACAGCCCTTCGCCAAGTGGCACTGGTCTAGCAAATCCAGCTATTCTGGAAGAAACAACGTCACAAGGGGAAAAGGGGAAGCAAGTTGTATTAGGACCATCTTTTAGGTCTTTGGACCCCTAGCTGCATATGAAGCTATAAAGAAGATCGTTAGAAAGCCTCGCTTGTAAGTCATGATGAAGCAACCCGATGAGATATCTCTACCTTAGAGTCCTCCAAGTGTTGGCATGGATCCCCAAAAGAAGAGACGGAATATAATGGATGTTCTAGGAAGTTCACAAACGTGTGTACCTGTTGTAACCCAAATTTCAGTAGCATCTTTGGCTCATGTACACTTTTCTCCCTCTTTTCTCTCTTCTTAGTCTCTGGTCTCACCCGTGGCCTCATCCTCGCATGTTTTAGCTGTTATATCTAGTTCCCCAATCATGGTAATATCTTCTGCAACTGATGTGCAATCCTAATCAACTCCTAGATCCACTAGCCTTGTCGAGTCTTCCTGACTTAGTATCGCCTCGTTTGGCATAGTAATAAGTGCTTCCCACTTTGCTCAAAGGGCATAGAAAAGAAAAACAAAAAATTATCATAAACCTACCGAACCTATCATACAAACGCTTTATAGCAAAGATCGTGATAATTTGTTGTTTGCAGTTATGGTGCCTAACATCATCAAGTCGGCAGGTCAAATGCAGCTACAAGATTATGCAGTGCATGTTGTTGGCATCAATTTAAAACAAGTGGGACCATATGATAAAGTAGAACTCATGGAGAAGACTCAAAGAGTGGTTTCATTTGATTATTTGAAGCATACTCGATGCCTGGATAAACTCACAATTTAATTGGATGCAATTAAGGCTATGGTCGAATGTTTGTAGAAAGAAGGACGAGCCAAAGAAGCAGAATTCACTCGCCTTAAATCAACAATGCAACAAGAGAAGGTGAAAAAAGATAGGCTCCAAAGCACATTGAATAATGTAGCAATCCTATTGCAGGTAAAGCAGGACGCGAAGAATAAACTAACCAAGGAGTTTTATGACAAAGAACAAGAGCTTCTGCAGATTCGGGCAAGTTCTATAGATGTGACTGAGATTCAGGCCCAACTGCAGACCGCTATTAAGGAGAAGGATAAATATTATCAGGAGTTGGCTAATGTGAAATTTCTCCTTGTAGAGGAAAGAAAGGTAAAAGAACGGACCCTACAGGAACTACAAGACAAACTAGCCCAGTTTGAGAGAGAGCTTCAAGATTCAAGGCTGGCTTTGGAAAATGAGTGAGCAAGTAATAATCAACTGCAGAAGGAAGTGCAGGATAAAAGAACTAGGATGATAGTGTTACAGCATCAAGTATCTGATTCAGCTAAGAAAATAAAACAATTGTACGAGAGGATAGAGTCAAAAGAAGTCAAAGTTGAACTCCTCTCAAAACCCTTGGTAGCTCCTCCTGCTCCTCTTATGGATTTTACTCCCATAATTAAAGAACTCTACACTCTTATTGGGAGAATGTAAATAAATTCTTTCCCTTCCTACAGTCAGCCCTGAAGTTCTTAGCAAACTCCCACTCTCTATGTACCGAAGCAAGCACCACTATTGAATAGGTTGTGCAGTCTATCACACCTAAAATCCCTAATGCTCAGAAGCTATTAAATTGGTTGTATATTGCTTTCGATCATGAATTAGTTGCCGCGGTTATTGGAGATTACAAAAAAATGACCAAGAAGGCTAATGAATTTTTAAACTGCAACAAAACAGCAATGCAGGCCGCATCAAGCTTGTCAACATTAAAATCCTCGACCGCATATATAAGGAAACATTTTGAACACTTCGTGAGTATTTTCTTACCTTCGCCTTTCCTCTCCAATGGTTCAATCATGGGTGTCGAGAATGTTATGAACCTGATAGAGAAATAGCAGTAGGATCAGTCATATCTTCAATCTTTAAGCATCCCACCTGATGCAGGTGAAGTCGAGAATTTGATCCATCCCCTAGCTCAAATCCTTAATCTATTTGAATTAACTCATAAGGAGTTGAATAATTTTCCTTTAAAGGAAATCATTGAACTAGATTAAAATTATCAAGCTCTCAAATCCCAGGCTTCACCCTAAGAAGATGATTGGCTTCTCTTATAGTAGGTCTTCCACCAACTTTTTAGAACAAATGCATAAGTCTAGCTTGCAGAACCAGAAATTCTGGGTATCGGCTTCCCGGAGGCGGGATTTCCCCAGAAGTCGCCAAAAGTTGTGAATTTTAATTCACATCGCATCTATGGGGATTTCCTTTTCTTTTTGGTCTAGGTATGGTTTTCTTTTTGGGCAGGGTTGTTTTGGACTGCAATTTGCACGTGTCTACCATGTGTTGGCACGGTGTATCCTTTTGATGCTCTCTTTTTATTTTGACTACAAAGCCACACCCAAGCACCATGCGGTGTTGTCTCTCACTCTCTCATAGAGCCTTTCTCACCTTTTGATGGGGCGCACATTTAAATACACATGGTAACCTCACGGGATTTCGGGGTTTGCAGTTTTGCGAAAAGGCAAGATTCCCTGTCCTACCACCACGTGTCCTTCTAAAGCGGTTTCTTAAGGCTCCACGCATTCGACTTTCAGAAGCAGGACACTTCTCATGAGGCGAATAGTGAAGTGCTTAGCCATGAACCAATTTTAGGGCATTGTTCCAGTTAAGTCCAAGGATTTTGTTGCAAGGGAATGCTTAAGATCCTTTTTCTTGATCTAATTAACAGAAAAGTGTGTCTGTTTGTGCAAAAGGCTGAAGTGGTCATTTCTTTCACGATATTTGATGAATGTGCAGAGTGCCAGCTGGTGCATTTTCAAGAATTTTTCTTGTTTCCAGCAGTAGGCGGTTAGGCTCTCTTCTCTTTGAAGAGAAATGTTTGTATAATGAAGGGTGTTGGACTTTTATTTTCTTGGAGATATACAAATAAATTTTCTAGGCAAGAATTTTAGCCTCAAATCTATTGTCGTGCTTCTGATTTAAAATAATCAAAGTGTGCCTCAAACCTGTAGGACTATTTTGTCCAGCGTGCATCAATATTTTTCTATGTGATTTCAAATTCAGCCTTAACTCTAGTAATGTATGCTTAATCTCTACTAATTGAATCATGTTATACACTCTTTTATTTGGGTAGATGTTATTATGTGTGCATTTCTTCATGTTTTAAGGATCTTTAAATGTATCTTGAGGAGTGTTCAGGACATATAGATTGTTGAATGGACCTTAGAATTACATGTATATGAAGCTCTATGCAAATTGTTTGACACAAAAATCCATTCAGGCATATCACCTTAGATTAGATTTACTTGTATGTTCTTGCTTCCCCTTTCCCATCTCAATGAATGAGGACCTGGCTTCTAAAATCCCTTACATTACTCAGTGAAAACACATAGGTCCCCCTAACACTAAGTTTCCCATTAGGCTATATTTCTAGAAGTAGTTTTAGAGATTAACAGTCCAAAAGTAAATTCTAGCAAGAGTTGTTTCAATAGCCAAAGCATATCTATAGAACGTTATACTAGCATTAGTAGTACCGACACCCTAGAAGCCCCTTCCAATCGCTCTTCAAGACCTTTTGACATGCAATTGTTTTTTTGGCTTTAACTTGGTCATATATAGTCAAAAATCATGTAAGTGAGATATCATCAAAAAGTTGGTTCTGCAATTGATCTAGTGGTACTAGTAGTTTTGTCAGATTCTACTCCAGTTTTTTGTACTAGGCATGTGAAGTCAAATATTCAATTTTGCACTTATGGGGCAATATCTTGCACATCTAAACTTATTTTTTCACAAATGAGTAGATGTTGGAAATATGGTGGAATCCTCTATGCAGATCTCAAGTCCATTTTTCTATAATTTTCACAACATACTTAGAGACCTCAATTGTTTTATTTCTTATTTTTACCATTTCTTGGCTTCAAAAATTGCAAAAGGGTTGGTTTTTTTTGTGGGGGTTAAAATCATCATCTTTGAAATTCTAATATTTCCCTAGCCCTTACCTAATCTAAAAAGCAAATCCAATGTTGAACTCTTTGTTGAGAAACTTGCACATTATACCTATCATAGTTGGAAGACCATAGTGACCAAATTACTTTGATCTAGGGATTTATGGTCATGTTTAGATGAGACTCAACCTCATTTAACCCATCAATTTGAGATAATTTAGTGTAGGGACAAGATAGATGAAGCCATCGGTTTGATTGGCATACATGTTTTAGACAATCTTCAGTCCCATATTGATTCATGCACCACTCCTAGAGCAATGCGGCTCAAATTTCAGTAGATTTTTCGGGGTATTAAAGAGTTTTGTACACTTTACCTAGAGACACATTTAACATAATTGGTACTTGACTCCTCTCCTTCTATTGAGGGCTTTCTAGAGAATTTCAAATCCATTATATCACGTTTATAGGGTTGTGGCAAGGATACGACTAACAAAGAGTGCATCTTTCTTATTTTGTCAAAGCTTTGAGGTCCATTTCAATTCTTTTATCCCTCATTTTATTCCACCATGTATGCTTTGGGTACTGCCTTCATTTGAGGTGTTTTGTGATCATCTAACATGATAATAAGACAAATTGATACAACTTAATTAGGTTTCTAGTTCCAAATCTCAAGCTTTGGTTGCTCAGACTTCTACATTTACAAGGAAATAAAACATGAATTAAAAGAACAAAGGTTCATAGTATACTCAGCCAACTTCAAAGTCTCATGCACAGGATTCAAATTATTCCTCTTCTTCCAAGAGGCCTTCATATAGGAAGGAAGAGTATAAGTATGCTTATTGCACTAGTATAGGATGTGATTAGCATCATTGTTATGCAAATCAGATTGATGAGTTGAAAGATCTTTGGAAGATTCAAATTTAGTTTCCTTCATCCAGTGCATCCTCTTCTTCCACTTTAGGACCTACACATTCTGATTCATCCTCTATGGCATGTGGTGAAGACCAAATGAGAGGCCATGCTCTCTTTGCATCAACACATCTTTAGTCTTCCAAGTGGATTCTTGATTCAAGAGCCTCTCATCATTCAGCGTCATATGAGGGTTATTCTCTTCTTTTGAGAATCATAAATTTCCACAAATTTTGATGGGTAATAACACTTACGTGAGTGTTACTAGGAATGGTTCTATTGAGGTTAATGGAGGTAAATTCAAAAATGTTATTTGTGTCCCTTTATTATCTTCCAACCTCCTTTTCATTTACTAGATTACTCACAGTGAAATAGACAAGATAGTTGAGTTTACCCCTAATTCAGTGCTCATCAAATATTTGCATAGTAGAGAGCTTATTACAATTGGTAGTGCTGATTATGTACTTTTTTAATATGAGTTCTCTCATTTTTCTCCCACTGAGAATGTAGTTTTATAGACTAGTCCTAACTCTCATGCATCTAGAGTGGATCAAAAACCTAAGGAGAGGTTTGGCCACTTGAACCTATGTGTTCTTTAGTCATCCACCATGGTTCCTAAGACTTGTGTTAATTGTCCTCCTCTGCCTCTTACTTCTTCAAAGATCAGTTCAATTTAACAAGATGATTGTTCCCTTCCAGTTTTTGCTTTTTGGGATGCATACTTGTCAAATTTTGCAATATTATTTGATACATCACACACTCCATAAAATCGGGATATGATTGAGGATATTTCATTCCTCTTTGATGGAAAATTGATCATTCATATCATCCCATCTTCAGTGGTTCCTTTAGAGGTTATTCATTAGGTATCTTCACAGTTGTTTGGATTTGCTTCAGTTGATTTGGCTTCTTTTCATTCAGAAATGTGGGCAGTTGAGCACTCTTCTATAGCACACATCTTGAGACTATTCCTTCCATCTCATTTCATTGATTTTCTTCTACCTTGGCCATTTGATTTGTTTCTTCCTAAGGGGAGGAATGTGGTTTTCTGCTATTAGATCTTCTTCATCATTCATCCTCGAGCCTTCATCTTCGCTATTGGAGCTTCTCTCTTATATGGGGATACATCATCTCTTCTTTTCTCTCTTATGGGAGGAATCTTGATTATTCTTATGTGATTGATTTAGTACTTGGGGAGAAATTTGGAGTCCTTCATGCTTAATCACATGTACTCTTTTTCATTTCTTTTTCTCTCTTTTGGAGAGGAGTTTTCTCCCACTGGGTTTTTCTCTTTTTCTTCATTTGTGATAGTTGCATTGGTTTGTACATGGGTACCTAATCAAAACTTTGTTGTCAAGACCCATTTATGCTTACATTTGTGAATTCATCATTATTTTTTTAGCTACTCCCTAAGTTAATATTAAGATGCATGTTGGAGTAATTAGGACACTTAATTATTCATTAATTAGGTCTTTCAATTACTTTAATCACTTGAGCTAAACTTAGGTTCTTTTTACTTTTATTTAGTTAGGCTAATAATAGCTTAGTTATCTCATTCATTATGATTGCACGATACTCGACAGTAACTAAATTAATACTACATTAGTGTTTTTCATTGGGGTTTCATTCATCCTTTCATTAAGATTTATTCATTTATTGTAATAATATTCTTGTGTACAATCAATACATAATTCTTAAGTTGTTGATCATATTGTTCTTGCTTGATGTCTCTTATGTGACAAGTTCTTTGCTTGAAGATGATTAGTGGCTTATGAAGTTCAATCATCAAGTTATACATATAAAACCCCTCCCAGTAACGCCCATATAAGTGTCATTACCCATCAAAATTTGTGGTAAAGTGTAAGACTCTTTTCAATAGAACACAGGGGCCATATGATGAGAGGCTCATGAATCAAGAAGCTAAAGACTAGATTGGATATGTGTGAATGCAATGAGAGCATGGCTCTTCATCTTATTTTCCCCACATGTCATAGAGGATAACCCAAAATGTGTAGGTCCTAAAGTGGTAGAACAGGATGTTCTAAATGAAGGTGGTTGAATATTGTGCTTTTGGAGAAGATATGCCACCTCATCAATCTTCTTTTCATAACATCGATGTTCATCATGTCCTATCTTACTGAAATAAGTACTTTGGTTTATCCTTCTTTGATGATGACCTCTTAGAAGAGGAAGAAGAATCCAAAGAATCATGTGATTATTTATCCTTGGGATACTCATGTGTCTTGGAATCCTTATGTTTTTATTTATTTCCTTTGCATTGTGAAGCCTTATGATCTCTAGTTCCCTAAGATGAAAGAAGTACATTTGATTTCTAAGACTGCAATTATAAAGCATAAGGTATGTGATGATTTATATGTTGTGAAAACTGGCATGATTATGGATGTAAGATGATTGCATTCCTTTAGTGAGTTATTGTAATTTTAAAAATCCAAATCATTTAAGTTTAAACTTGAAGGGGAGGATTTTATAATTGTAGGTAATTCCAAGGAAACTTTAAGGATGGTCATGGCTAAGAGGTATTATTTCGTGAGAACACATTTTTTGGCAACAACTTTCTTAGATATGGAGAGCATGAAAACCATTACAAGCTTCAATAAGAAACATAGTCTTTATTATGATATTCAGATGCTTTAAAATCAACATAATACAGTTCAATAATATATTTTAGAATAACTACTAAACAAAAGATTCCAAAATGCCTTAAGGTTGAAAATTAGTTTGTATCAATAATCTACATGGGATAATGATGTCACATACTCGGGCCAAGTCACTATTTCTTATGGAATATAGGACGATGCAACACCAAAAGAAGTAGAAGGAATTGAAAAGGTAAACAACTCATGCCAAGACCTTATAATTTTATATTTTGAACAATAAATTTTGTTAGAATGTGATGACTTAGGAAGAGGATATATCAAAATATCTATCCTATTAAGAAATTAATTGGAACCACAACGAAAATACAAGAAGATGATCAGTATGACATTAGATTAGTATTATGTAATCCTTGTGTAGTGAATTTCAAAGACAATTATAGATTCATGATCAGAAGTGTTAGTGGATTTTTCATGATTCTCAGCTATAGGATGGTTGTTATCTTCATTCGTAGTTATTAAAATCCATGAGTGATAATTGCATTTTTATTGTCAAGGTTGTTGATTTTTAAGGGATTTTCTATTATTGTGTGGTTAATTTTACCTTCCATATTGATGGTATTGTTGATTTACTATAGATGTACCCTTTGTTGGTATTTTCGATATGTTGATATGGTTTTGTCATTGATGTCAACACTTATCAACTCTGGCAATGTTAACTGGCAAGCAAGTGACTTATGCACGGTCACCGATATCTTGTTCACCAGCAGGATATATTGTTCATCAGAAATTGGAATGACATGGAAAACACTTGGTTATGTCGAAGACATCGTTTGGACACTTTGTCTTGGAAATTTGTTCATTGGTATATTCATGTTTGCATATTTGTTGTTACCGGCAAATAGGTTCAGGATAAGCACCGGCGGGCTTATCTATTCTAGATCAGCATGACACGCTATGGAGACGATTTATTATTGTTGTAAATGCATTAAGCCGACATGTTGACTCGGATATTGCATCGGTTATTGTTTTACTTGCAAATTGTTTTTATTGTAATATCTTTTGTAAAGTTGACCTATACATTTTGATCCTAGGCTTCCGTATATATGTAAGATCTTATTTGATCGAAGTAGAAGTAAGGAAGGTGAATGCGAAAAGGATTGTAATAAGGTATATGTGAGAATAAGAAGACCTATACATGTAGACATCATTTGAAGGTTGAAGGAAGGATTTGTGAAGACATATCAGAACTGAACTGGTACTGAATCCAGCATATAAAGATGCTATTTTGAGCAGTACATCATTATTGGATTTAACCATCCAATTGTAGTCAGTGTGACTTCTATTTGTGTTTGAGCAGTGAGCTCTAGGTGCTTGGCCTTTTTGCATGTGCAGACCCCCAATTGTATAGACATATTATCTGCAGTAGTATCATCTGATTGTGGGTAAGGTTTCCCACCATGTTTTTTCCCCTTATAGGGTTTCCATGTACAAACATTGGTGTTATGTGTTGTGGATGTTGTTGTCTTTCTATTTCATGCATTAATCTTTACCGGTACTGCAATTAACTGATAAACTGTCTATCGGCATTAAGTTTGGTTTACCAGCATTAAGCATTGAGTTTTGGTTAAATTAATTTTGGTTTAAATTCATTTGGCAACTGATTCACCCCCCCCCCCCCCCTCTCAATTGTCTCCAGGACCTAACAATTGGCATCAGAGCCTAGTCCTCTTTTTGCAGAAGTTTAACAGCTTGAGGAGATCCAATGTCTTCTAACTATTTTAGGAAGGACAGTCCTAAACTTGATGGAACCAACTATGGCATATGGAAGATCAGGATGGAGACACATCTGAATTGCATTGAAAAGGACATCTAGGAAGTTACAAAGAATGGCTATACTGCTCCTACTCAAGGTCAACCTAATCCACCTAACTTGGCTAAAGATGAAGAAAATGATTGCAAAGCAAGAGAAGCACTTCTTAGCGCATTATTAGATCAGAAAATCATGGGATTATCAGAAAGATCTACTGCTAAAGCTATTTGGGACCATTTGGAAACATTGAATGAAGGAGACTCCATAGTCAAAATTGCAAAACTTGAGAGCTTCCGGGTCAGGTATGAAAATCTGAAAATGGAAGAAGATGAAAGAATTTTTGCTTTTATGGAAAGAGTAAATGAAATTGTTTTGGGTATTAAATGTTGTGGAGGAACCTTAAGTGAATATGAAATTGTTTCAAAAGTTTTAAGAGGATTGCCATCGGCATACGAAATGAAATTTACTACTATAAATGAGTTAAGAACAATGCCTAATACATTCAGTAACTAGAGATACATTGATTGGAAAACTTTCAGCTTTTGAAATTGAGGAATTTGGTCTTGTTGCTACTATAAAGATAGATTTAGCTTTTAAGGCATCAACATCATCTGCATCATCATCATTTGACAAGTCTGATTTGAAAGCCTTTTATGCAAGAGAACTTCAAGAAAGCAGGAGAGAAAATGAAGAACTTGAAGCACTATTTGCAAGAAAAATGCCTAAAGGTCAAGTTGGAAGTAAGTATGAAGGTAAAGCACCCTTTAAATGTTTTAATTGTAATAAGATTGGTCATATGGCTTCAAGATGCCCTGATAGACATGCAAGATTGAAAGAAGAAGCTAGAAGAGCATACAAGCCTAACCCTAAATATCAAAGATATAGATTTAAGAATAATAAAGACAAGTCTTGTTATCTTGTTGATGGAGGAGTCACTGATGATTCTGATGAGGATCCGGCGGACAATGGATGGGTCTTTGTTGCTATAACAAAAGATCAACCGGTACCTATTGTTCAACCAGTAGAGCAGGCCCTGGTAGCTAAAATTGAAGTTAAGGATGAATGGATCATTGATTCAGGATGTTCACATCATATGACTGGTGATAAAAGTAAATTCTTGACATTTCAGGAATATAATGGAGGTCTAGTAAGATTTGGAGATGATAAAGCTTGTTTGATCAAAGGCAAAGGTACTATATCTCTTGATGGTAAGCATAATACTGACAATGTTTACTATGTTGAAGGTTTAAAGCATAATCTTTTGAGTGTTGGTCAATTAGTTGAAAAAGGATTTCAGTTACAATTCAAGAATGGGAAATGCAAAATTATGAATAGAACTGGTTTGGAAATTGCAACCGGTAATCAAACTAGAGGTAATATCTTTCATTTGAATAACAGTGAAAAGACATGCTTGATTGCGCATATTGATGAAAGTTGGCTATGGCATAAGAGACTCTGTCATGTAAACTTTGATTGCATTGTGAAAATCAGTACTACTAAGGAAGTTAGAGATCTACCTACAATTGTTAAACCTCACAATCCGGTATGTAATGAATGTCAATTTGGAAAACAAGTTAGAGCATCTTTTAAAAGTATTCTAGAAAAATCCAATAATGCTCTTGACTTAATTCATATTGATTTATGTGGTCCAGCTAGAACTAAAAGCTTACAAGGTGATAGATATTTCATGTTAATCATTGATGACTATTCTAGAATGTGTTGGGTTACTTTTCTCAAAGAAAAATCAGAAGCACTTGTGAAATTCAACCTATTCAAAGCAATGGTAGAAAATGAAACTGGCAAGAAAATCAAATGTCTGAGATCGGATCAAGGAGGTGAATTCAAATCTAAGGAGTTTAATACATTCTATGAAGTAAATGGAATCAGAAGACAGTTATCAGCACCTCGGACACCCCAACAGAATGGAATTGTAGAAAGAAAAAATAGAACCATCTTGGATGCAGCTAGAAGTATGTTATCAGAAGCAAATCTACCACATGTTTATTGGAGAGAGGCAGTAAGCACAACAGTCTACACATTCAAAAAAGTTCACATCAAAGGTGAAACTGGTAAGACCCCTCATGAATTATGGTTTGGTATTACTCCTACTCTTAAATATTTTAGAATATTTGGAAGTAAATGCTATATTAGAAGAGATAAGTATATTGGCAAATTTGATCCTAGAAGTGATGAAGGAATATTTCTTGGTTATTCATCTAAGAGAAAAGCATATAGATGTTTTAACAAGAGATTGCAGAAAATTGTTGAGAGTACAAATGTGAAAATTGATGAACAGTTTAGAGGAACTGCAAGGTATATAGACTCTGAACCGGCAACAGAGATACTGACAAATGAACTACATTGAACACACTGGTACAGAATGAAGATCCAGTTACACCGGTATCATCTGAAAAGTCCATTGTAACTAAAGAACAGCAGCAAACAAAGACACACTAGTATGTAAGATTGAGCCACTCTGAAGATCCGATAATTGGGAATAAGTATCAAGGAGTTATGACAAGAGGAAGACTAGCAAACCAAGAGGTATGTCTTATTTCTCAAATTGAACTAGCATCAATTAATGAGGCATGTGAAGATAAACACTAGATTAAACTTATGGAAGAAGAATTAGAACAAATTGAGAAGAATAACACATGGACATTAGTTCCCCGGCCTAAGACAAAAATGTAATTGGAACAAAATGGGTATTCAGAAACAAACTTAATGAAGATGGTAAGGTAATCATAAATAAAGCAAGACTAGTGTGTAAGGGATATTGACAGAAAGAAGGAATTGATTACAATGAAACCTTTGCACCGGTAGCTAGAATTGAGGCAATCGGATCATTCTTGGCTTTTGCAGCACACAAGAACTACAAAGTATATCAAATGGATATTAAATGTACATTTCTGAATGGAGATCTTGAAGAAGAAGTTTACATTGAGCAACCTAGTGGGTTTTCTTTCACAGACAACAAAGATATGGTTTGCAGTTTAAGGAAAGCTTTGTATGGGTTGAAGCAAGCTCCAAGAGCTCGGCATGCTAGATTGGATAAATATCTTTTGAAGATTGGTTTTTCTAAAGGTAATGTTGACAGCAACTTATACTATAAAGTGACTAATGATGACATTTTGGTTATAGAAGTTTTTGTTAATGATATAATCTTTGGAGGAGAAGATAGATCATGTAAAGACTTTTATATTGAAATGCAGCAAGAATTTGAAATGTCTATGATTGGAGAGATAAAATTCTTCTTAGGATTGTAGATTTCATAGACTGATAAAGGTATATTCTTGAATCAATCTAAGTACTTGAACGAGTTACTAAAGAAATTTGGGATGGAAAACTCTAAACCGGTAAGCACACCTATGACTACAAATGACAAATTATCACTAAGGGATGAATCAACACCTGTTAATCCGACTAGGTACAAGTCTATGATAGGAGGAATATTGTATTTGACACAAACAAGACATGATATTATGAATGCAGTATGTATTGTTTCAAGATTTTAGAGTAATCCTAAAGAAAATCATGAATCGGCAGTAAAAAAGGATTTTCCGGTACTTATAAGGCACTACAAATCTTGGCTTATGGTATCCTAGAGATGAAAACTTTGAATTATGTGCATACATAGATGCAAATTGGGCAGGAGATGTAGATGATAGAAAAAGCACCACAGGCGTAGAAATTTTTCTTAGAAGCAGATTAATTTCTTGGTTGAGTAAAAAACAAAGTTGCACATCTTTATCAACAGCAGAATCAAAATCTGTTGTAGTAGCAACTAACTGTACACAGGTATTATGGCTTAAGCAAATGTTGAAGGACATAAAGGTAAAATGCAAAGAACCTATAACTATCTATTGTGATAACACAACAGCAATTGATATATCTAAGAATCCGGTACTACATTCTAAAACTAAACATGTCTCTATCAAATTGAATTTTCTGAAAGAGAATGTTGAAGCAAAAGAAGTAAAATTGGTTTATGTAAATACTAAAGAGCAGATTGTAGATATCTTCACTAAGCCTTTGCCTAAGGAGACTTTTGAATATCTTAGAGATCATCTTGGGGTCATACCCCCACCGGTAGAGACTTAGATAGTTGATGTTTGTCATCAACCGGCAGGACTAATAGAGAAATCTTTTACTTCGGCCTTGATGAGGAAAGCTACTTCTCAGAGGGAGTAGTTGGTATACTAAATAAGTTGGTATTTTGTATTTGAACCTGGTTTTTGTATTGCTTTGGTATTTGATGTCAAAGGGGGAGATATTGATATGGAAAACACATGTTACTCCTAGGGGAAGAGACTTTATCCCTTGGGGAGAAATTGTTATTTTGGGAGATTGCTGGTTTCTGGTATTTGGCATTTCTGTTTTGGCACTTTGATGGTTTTTCCATCTTGTGTTGCCATCAATGTCAAAGGGAGAGATTGTTGGTAGTTTGGATATGTTGATATGGTTTTGTCATTGATGTCAACACTTATCAACTCTGGCAATGTTAACCGGCAAGCAAGTGACTTATGCACAGTCACCAATATCTTGTTCACCGGCACTTGGAATGACATGGAAAACACTTGGTTATGTTGAAGACATCGTTTGGACACTTTGTCTTGGAAATTTGTTCATTGGTATATTCATGTTTGCATATTTGTTGTTACCGGCAAATAGGTCCAAGATAAGCATCGGTAGGCTTATCTATTCCAGATCAACACGGCATGCTATGGAGATGATTTATTATTATTGTAAATGCATTAAGCTGACATGTTGAATCGGATATTGCATCGTTTATTGTTTTACTTGCAAATTGTTTTCATTGTAATATCTTTTGTAAAGTTGACCTATACATTTTGGTCCTAGGCTTCGGTATATATGTAAGATCTTATTTGATCGAAGTAGAAGTAAGGAAGGTGAATGCAAAAAGGATTGTAATAAGGTATATGAAAGAATAAGCAGAGCTATACACACAGACATCATTTGAAGGTTGAAGGAAGGATTTGTGAAGACATATCAGAACTGAACCAGTACTGAATCCAGCATATAAAGATGTTATTTTGAGCAGTACATCATTATTGGATTTAATCATCCAATTGTAGTCAGTGTGATTCCTATTTGTGTTTGAGCAGTGAGCTCTAGGCGCTTGGCCTTTTTACATGTGCAGACCCCCTATTGTATACACATACTATCTGCAGTAGTATCATCTAATTGTGGGTAAGGTTTCCCACCATGGTTTTTCCCCTTACAGGGTTTCCACGTACAAACATTGGTGTTATGTGTTGTGGATGTTGTTGTCTTTCTGTTTCATGCATTAATCTTTACTGGTACTGCAATTAACTGATAAATTGTCTATCAGCATTAAGTTTGGTTTACCAGTATTAAGCATTGAGTTTTGGTTAAATTAATTTTGGTTTAAATTCATTTGACAACTGATTCACCCCCCCCCCCCATCTCAGTTGTCTTCGGGACCTAACACCCTTATGATATCACTGATTTTAACAATTCTTGACCTTGGATGGCTAATTATAATTATGTTTACTTACATACTTGTTGATTTGTACACATTCATGAGTATTGAAGCTTATAGTATACTAAAGATTCTAGTCATGGGAAATATTATTTTTTCAATTTGGGACTACTAATGAGGATGTTTTAGTCATTCATGGTTTCTCACCAATTTTATAATGGCCACATTGACAATTGTTTTATAGGTCTATCATTTTTATTGTTGTTACATCATGGATATATTGAACAACTATATATTGATGCATTATGAGGAAGTTTAAATGCATGATAATGATAGTGGAAGGTCTCCACTATTAGTGATAAGTACTCCATCCATTATAACACTAACTTTGTTAATAATATTAATCAATGTATGCAATTATGAGAGAAGGTTTGTTAAAGGATTTTCATGTGTGATAGCACCATTAGCCAACATGACAAAGAAATGAGTTCTTACATGGATGGGTAGAACAGAAGAAGCTTTGGATAAATTGAAGAATGTAATCATCTCATGTTATGCATTTTCTATTTTAGATTTCTCAGAACCATTTCCTATAGAATGTAATGATTTAGGAAAGAGGGTTCATTTATTTAAAAGGCAAAGGAGGAACTCAATATAAATCAAGAGAAAAGAGTTCAAATATTGAAAAAAAAAATATGTGTATGATGAGGGGGGGGAATGACAACTATGTGCCAACAAATGATCTCATTAGGTACAAGGATTAAAAAAATTGAATGCTTGAATCTAAAAAAAAATGTATTTTGAAATATTTGCATGACATGTCCATAGTTGAGCATTTTAGATCCTACAATATTTGTCAATCTAAACAAGAAAGATTCACATGAAGGAGGTTTGTGGGGAATATTTTTAGACACACTAAAGAACACATCATCTTTCATAAAAATGGTGTAATACATATATTTCTAATGAATTTAGTTAAGATATTGTTAGTTCATCATCAATATTTAAAAAATATTTTCAAATATGGCATTGTAAGTGTTTTCGAAGTACATGATGAAGGTATCATTTATGTTGTAATTTTGACATATTTCCTTACTATTTATCCTCATGAGGACAAGTTATTTTCAAAGAGATGATCAAATCATGTGAGTTATACAAGGATTTTGTGCATATAAAATATAGTATATCTTGTAGTGTTCTTTTGTAAGAGTTATCTTACTTGACAAGTATAGGATTTAGATTACATAGACTATTTTATTTGATACATGACATTGGACTTAAGACTCTTGAGTATGTGGGTTCACGTATAATTCTTTGGCAAGAGATATATCATCTATCAAGTACAGGATCTAGGTCTTATGGGTAGTATAACATGACTCATCACATTTACACAAAAAAAAAATGGGATCCTAGAATTTATATGATTGGTGGAATTATTTAAAGTGGTAGTGGCATAAAGGTTCAACATTGTTAAATGACAAGAAATTTTGGGAAGGGACGATTTTTCATGACTCAATCTAATCAAAAATTCATATTAATAAACCTGGCTCATTTTCCCATATTTTTGGTGAGCTGAGATAAACTAAATAGGAAATATTTTATTTAATATATATTTGGTTCCATTTTAATTCATAATTTTTGGGATTGGGCCATTAAATATTTAGTATTTTTTTTTTTCAAAAGAGCATTAGATTTCTCTTAATATTGTTTCTAGATAATTCTTGATGGCTATGACAAATTGTAATCGCCAATATGACAATGTTAGTGGTAGGTTATTTTTTAATGTAGAAAATGAGTGGGAATTTTAATGAGAATATTAAATTTACTTGAGTTGGGAACTTGAGCACCCAATTTGATTTGATATCTATAATTTTTTGGTACTTTTGTAGATTCATTCTCTCATTTCTTTATTGTTGTATGAACACACATTTTATAATTATCTTCTATGGAGAAAAAGCCATGGAGATTTGCAACTTGAGGATGAAACCCCATGAGTTGTGAGAGTTTTAAGATAAAATTCATATGATTCTTGTGGACATTCTCATTGTAGGAGTGCATTGGTGCTTCAACAAATAATGAAGTGTAAGTAGGACGATGGAGTAGCATTTATTTGCATGTGTTATTTTGGTGGTTTTTTCAAACTTGTTATAGGCATATTGTTGTTGTGTGAGAATATTTTAAGGTTTTTAGCAATATTTAGCAATAATTTTTTTGTTGTGTTACTCTATGATGTTGGTGTTAAAATCATATAGTGTATTGCAAGAATTTATAGAGGAAAACTCACTTGATTTATGTAAAAGAATGAAACCAATTTTCAAATTGTTTTTTGTAGTTGAGGGTATTTTGTGTGTGTGTGTATTTTTTGGCGAATTAGAGTCCAATATTTCGTCCTCGGCTATTATTGTTGCAAGAGATATTTGGTGCAAGATAACAGTGTTTAGAAGTGGTATTTGTTAGTTGTGGGTATGGTTATATAAATACTTTTTCCTTGTTATTATATTCAATATTGGGCTTATTGTAGATATTGGAATGATTGAAATATCAGTCTAAAATTTGCCCAATACTATTGTATGATAAAAAAAATTGTTTTACTAATGTTCTAGAATAAAACTATGTATCCCTATTGATTCCTAGTTAGCTTGTATTAATGTATGGTGCAAGTTTGATCAATAATATTATAAAATATATCTCAAATCTACTTTTTATTTCCAAAATTCATGTTTGGTTTATTACACAAACATCACATTAATAATGAGTCATTTTCTCATTAACATCGACATGTAATTTTAAGTGTCAATTGCTATTGGCATTTAATATCAAATAATGGTTTCGAATATTTTATAATTCTTTTTTTTTTAATTATTTAATTGAAAGCTCCTCATTAATTTAGTTATTCAAATATTATTTATTTTAACATTTAATATCAAAATGACACCTTTGAATACTCAATAGATTATCCAAAGTTTACTAACCTCTCTACATATCTTTGTTTTTTTAATTGTACTATACTATTACACTCCATGTTTTTCTTTAAAAAAAAATAAGATAATATTCTATATTGTAATCTTTACAAATGAGAAAAAATAGGAAACATTTTTTAATGCTCAATAGTTCATCAAAACTTTACCACCTGCTCTACATATCTTTGATTTCTTTATCGTACTATTATCACCCCACCATTTTTTAACACAAAAATTGAGATAATTTTACATATTGCAATTCTTTACAGATGAAGAGAATCTAAAAACTTAATGATAACAAATAATTATAAGGGCCACCATAATAAGGGTCATCATCATTCTTTAAGAAAATATGGCTACTTCAAAACTTTAGCATAATATCTTTAGGACCTACATGACAGGCTTTATTCTCTTGATATATACATCACTCTTAGAACTTTATATCCATGATCTATATATCGCTCTCAAACTTTATACTCTTTGAAACTTTAACACAACTTTAACTCTATTTTTTACTTTTAAGATATGATGCTATTATTCCCTTTCTAATTATATATCTCCTTTCATACATATCTAATATAATAACCTCTTTTTAAAATAAAATTGAAAAGTAAGTCAACAAAGACAAAAATAATTCATGATGGGTCTAATATCATCCTTCACATGGGATGTAGACTACCTAACTATTAAAAGTATGCATAGTACAAACCACCATTAACTGCCCAACTACAAATCAACATTACAAAAGAAAAAGTGCAAAGCATGCTAATCCGTAACCCTATCCAATATACATATGCTTACTTAACAAAAGTGTGGGGGGGAAATGATTAACACCCTAAACTTTAGGGTCCACCCCATTGACAAATTATACGAACTAAAAACAACCTTAAAATGACTATAATAATATATATTATATAAAATATAAAATATTAGGACGTGGGCCAATGGAACGCTTGCTAATCACTCCCTCTGACGCCAACCTCTATAAATGTGTGAAGACTATTTTGTGAGTTTTATCATCTTTCGTCCTCTTTTGGGGAGGTAATCAGTCGGTGGGATAATACAAAGTCTACGTTTGAGTGGGGATAATTAATTAGCCGTAAATATTATAAGTTTGTTATAAGGATTGTGTTTGAGTTTAGGATAATTAATTAACTTTAAATATTAATAGTGTGGTCTTGGTTCTTGAAAAATGTAATCTCTTTCTTATATAAATGTTTTGGTTCTTGAAAAATGTAATCTATTTCTTAGATAAATGTCTTGGTTCTTGAATTAGTTTTTTACTCTATCAAGATTGTGAGTCTGATCTTTTTTATCAAATCCTTGATCATGTATTTATTGTACGCTCATGAACTCATCCCAGCGTGAAGTAGAATATTTAAATAAATACGATAAACAGACATTTATTATTTAGTTTAATGATTGAAGAATGAGGTCAAACAAACAAGATTTTGAATTCTTTTTAACTCTGTCTTATAAATGTAATCGCTTTCTTAGATGAATGTCTCAGTTCTTGAATTGGTTTTTTACTCTATCAAGGATCGAGTCTGATTTTTTTTATCAAATCCTTGATCATAAATTTGTTCTACACCCATAGACTCATCCCAGCTTGAAATAAAATTTTACTTGATGGAAACTAGTTTGCTTTGTCTTTCATATTGTTTTAAGGACTTCTAGTATTTAAAAATAGCATTGTGTTGATGTTATGTCACATGGGGACACATTCTCCAAGGTCAACCAAAAAAAAACAAGAGAAGAATGATGAAGACAAGTAAGCCTCGTAGAATGGTGTATGCAAATTCATTGGTCTTTTTAGTGTACCGAATCCAAGCATGTTGTATTCATTGCTCTTTTAATATTCTAGAATAAAAGAAAATGTATCTGTTATAAATGTGTATGAATGAATGTGTTAAATGTCTTTAAATATAAGGGTATTTACATGCACCATGTAAAATTGTGTTTAGTTGGCCCTAGGTGGGATGAAGTCAAATTTAAATTTAGCTCTTATTTTTTATTTGGGAAGGATGAATCTATGTTTGTGAGGAAATCTTAATGACCATAAACGAGTCATATAACATCAAAATGACTAAGTTAGAATGGACAACGTGTGTATAGAAATATGCATATGCAACAACCTAATAAGTAAAAGATAAATTGAATGTATAGGAATGTGTAAACATATAAATGGGGTGAGGGATATGTTGACATTTGGTTAAAGAACTTGCTTGTGGCAAACTTGTGGATGTCATTAAATGTGATCTAGGCCAATGAGATGGTAATTATTATTGGGATGCATATATTGTCAATTAGATTCATACCAATATGTGTGTGTTGGAGTAGTTCTTTAAGTAATTAAACTTTCAGCAACCTTCTCGATACCTTGACATTAGTAACCACATTGACTGCACCTTTGACATCAATGAAAATATAATATTCAATATTAATGATAAAATTTATTAAAAAATTGACATGTTTGATAATTGATAAAGATGTCTTTAGAAAGGAACTCATAAGATGGCATAGTGCATTAATTGTAATGTGTGTCATGTAAACATTATTTGTCCATTAATGGTAATGATTTTTTGTAGCATGTTTAGTAACTAAAAACTTTATCATAAGAGTGTTAGTGATAATAAATGTTCCCCTTCAATTGCTCATGGCTATAGGATGCAAGGAATTGAAGGAAAGGGAAATTGTACATGACAGTAAATACAATCTATAGATAAACATCTATTAATATGAATCATGTAAAGTAGTAACTGTGGAGTGGGAAAAGTGAACTTCTACAAGAGGGTAACAATCTTTTAAGAGTCACTTTCCAATTGTACATTCAAATAAATTAGAGGTATTCACTACCTTCTAGTTTATCCTAGTTAATTATGAAGTTACAATTTAACAAAGGATATTTATGATTTTTCTAGTTATATTGTTAACATGGGAGAATTAAATTATGATAACTTCAAAAATAGGGCGTACAAGCAACAAAGATTTTTTAAATAGTTGGACTAGCTCTCTATCGCATAAGCATGATGCAAACATGATAGAGTGGCGCACTATCATCCCGTAAGGACAAA
The DNA here is from genome assembly GCF_030272615.1 of Cryptomeria japonica. Taxonomy (NCBI): domain Eukaryota; kingdom Viridiplantae; phylum Streptophyta; class Pinopsida; order Cupressales; family Cupressaceae; genus Cryptomeria; species Cryptomeria japonica. The sequence goes on from NC_081407.1 coordinate 693,186,502, forward strand.
AAATAGGACTATTCTAGGAAAGGTTTGTTTTGAGGAAAACAAGTGCCACAATATGATAAAATAAAATATATCAATTGTTGTATATTAAAATAATTAAATCAAAGGTATAAGAGAAAAGTGAAGAATTCACCCAATAAGCCAAATATCGTAACGCTTTCATTGAAAGAGATTCTTCCAAATGTGCACACAAAAGACCAAAGAGAAGGTTGGGGTCATTGTTTAGGGGCTTGCCTTAGTCAAACCCCCACTTTGGTGTTTGCACCTCCACCTCTGTTTATAATGTTGATCCATACAATACATCTTAAGGAGGTCTTTGATTACCTAATTCACTCTCGATGTTTTTTCGTCTATTTGAGGGTGATATGTCGTACTAAAATTCAATTTTGTTCCCAATCCTACATTTGGTTTTTTCTAAAATATAGATCTCATGTGAGTATCTTGATCCAATATGATTGTCTTAGGTACTTCATGCAACTGAAAGTTTTTTTGGACAAAATTCTTAGCTAAGGTCAATGATCCATTAAGATTATTTGGGATGAAATATGCAGTCTTTGGTTAACTTATCAACAACTACCAAGATGACATCATGTCTATTCTTTAACATAGGCAACCCAAGAATGAATTTCATTCTAATCAATTTTCATTTATACTCAAGTATGTCATGTGAGTATAAAAGAACTATCATATGCACATGCTCATCCTTGACTCAAAGCCACAAAATCAATCACATCCTTCTTAAGTTCTAGCCAAAAAAATAAAGATCTCAATTTTTCTACCATCTTGGTTATTCCTAGGTGCCCTGAATAAGGTGTGTTGTGGATATCCTCTAAGATCAACTTCCTCAAATACCTTGAGTCTAGAATGCACATTCTTTGTTGGTACTCAATAATCCACCCAACTCATACGCATAAGCATCAAATCAACGGTCAGAGGTATTTTTATCTAAAGCTAGATTCACTCTAGAATAATGCTCATCTCCTTGTAGGTTATGAACTACTTGTTGTCTCAAATTAGATCCAGTAATAACCATGGTTGTTAGATGCCCTCTTCTGCTAATAGAATCTACCACTGTAATTTTTTCCCCTTGATGTAATCTATATATCCCAAAGTCATATTCACTAAGAAAATCTAGCCATCTCCTTTTGTGAGTATTAAGATTAGGCTGGGTAAATATATACTTGAGCCCTAGGTGGTTTGTCTTCAACTCAAAAGGTTTATGCAAAATCTAATGCCTCCACATCTTAAGTGAATTCATTACGGCTGCTAACTCTAGGTCATGTGGTGCATAGATCAACTCATATTATTTCAACTTCCCAGACTCATAAGCAACCACTTAACCATTTTAAATTATAACTCCTCATACCTTCTCTTGATGCATCTATTATCATTTTGAATTGCACATTTAGATCAGGTATAGTTAAAATAGGAGCTAAAATGAGCTTCTCCTTCAAAAATTAGAAAGCTTGCTCACACTTCTCATTCCACTAAAATGTTTTCCCTTTTTATTGGGGTGAAGTTAATGGTGTTTCAATTCTAAAATGCCATTATACAAACTTCTTCTAATATCCTACAAGTCCCACAAAGCTTCAGACTTCAATCACATTCTTCAATGTAGGGCACTCCACAATTGCCTTAATCTTCTTTGGGTTTGTTGCAATCCCTTCTGCTAGAATAATATGGCCTAAATAATGCACCTTGTCCTAGTAGAAGGTGTACATGGATAGATTATCAAATATCTTGCACTCCCTCAAGCGTTGTATAATTATCCTCAAATACTTATTATACTCGTCCCTTGATTTTGAGTAAATCAAGATATCATCTAGAAATATTAGCACAAGGTCATCTAAACAGTCTCTAAAAATATTGTTCAATAGATTCATGAAAGTTGATGGAACATTAATTAACTTGAATGACAACACTATGAATTTGTACTGACCTTAATAAGTCCTAAAAGTTGTCTTCAAAATAGAAATATGAAAATAACATGAAACCATACCAAACCCTAAGGGAGAGGTACAAGCCAATCAACAGTCGGTGGTCTCCATATTATTTTTCAATATCTTCTAAGCTTCCATGATTGATGAAAAAGGTTGATGAAGACTTGATAAATGATTAATTTTCTAATTGTAGACTTCACATAAAACCTACACTTTCACATCCTAAGAGTCTCCTTTAATTGCTTGAGAATGGATCGTTCAAATGAGGAAAGAAAAGGTTATATATATGAAACCCTAACTTTAATTTTGATCATGGGCTGACCTAGAATTGATAAAATTTCACACAAAGCGGGATTTGAACATTATAATACCACCAAATTGAGCTCTTGAAATATGGGGAGAAAAAGTTGGGACCGATGTGGTGGTCACACCGGTCCGGTCGACTTTTTTCCAAATTTTTAGGGATGCAAGGTATCATGATTACAAATTCAAATCCAGCTCGGGGTGTCAATCCAAGGTGTTTAGATATGTGAAAGTGAGCTTTGAAGATCGAAATAGGACTTTATTAGGATTTAATTAATTAATTAATTAAAGAATGTGAAATAAAAAGGGGCACACTTAGGGTTAAGGGCCTAGTTTTATAATGTGTGGAATGATAAGAGAGGACCTTAGATTTAATTAAATTAATAATTAAATGCTTAAAGGAATTTTTAAAATGCAACACACTAAGGCGGGTGCTAACCTAAGCATGAAATTGGACAATCCTAATTAAGGGTGTACAATTTACGATGCTACTTGCACCAATATCAATCAATATAAAAATAGTGTGGTCATAGAACTTACTTGGAACTCATCTTGTCAGTTTTCTACAACTGCATGGATCTAATGTCGCATTGCTTCTTGTTGATTCCTTCACCCACTGATCATTAAGGACAAGCACTAGCATAGTGTTCACCTTTACATACATAACTTATGTCATGAGCTGCTCTGGATCCTTCATTTCATCCTTTATGTTGATGTTGTTATTGTAGTTGGCCCTCTTGTTGCATCCATTTTGATTCCCTTTTGCCCTATCCTAGGAATTGTTGCCTCTTTGTATTTTGAATCTGACAATTATTACCTCTTTGCTCAAATTTGTGTTCTACATTTTCTTATTCTCAAATTTGGCATCTCAAATCTTGCGGTAGTTGACTACTTGTTGAAGTTTATGTTCCTACTTGGTTGTCTTCTCAAAAATCTCATCCATACTAAAAGGGTTATAAATATCTACTCCTAATTTAATTTGAGGTTGCAATCCCAGAATGAGCTTCCAGATCTTGAATCGCTCATCCATCTAGTACTATGATGCATACTTGAGTGAATGAGAGAACTTTTCCCAATATTATGTCACCATCATATCTCCTTGGGTTAAGTTCTAAATTTTGGTCATCTTATAGTAAAAGAAGAGTTGAGGTAACCATATCTTCCTGAAAAGTTAGAGAAAGAGATCCCAAGTGATCTCTCCTAGCAACAACTTCTCAATTTTTTCTTTATCCCACCAAGTAGCTACTTCGCCAATGAGCTGATATTTTGCCCACATAGCCTTGTTCTCATTGGATAGATTTTGGAGCTCGAAATACTTCTCCATCTTAATGATACAAACCTCAACTTTGTCTTAGATAGTCTTGCCACCTAATTTAGGTGAGGCAACCTTCTTGAGGTCCTAACCCAATTCCTCTACAATCCTACCACGATTATGTCCACTTTCATCATTTCCATGGTTTTGCTTCTCATTCCATGGATTCTCATTTTGGTTCTTACCTCCTTGAATTCCTCTGACCTCTTTCTCTATGTTTTCCATTATAGCTCCTTGTTGGGTCAAGAGATTGAGGATTTTCCCCAACCTCTCATTCTACTTATTGTTTTTCCTACTACTTGATCCATCGTTCTTAGTGTTCACCATAATTGGTTATAAAATTATGTAGTGCCCCTCGCTGATTCATCTTTCCTTTTTGTGCATTGTTAGACTATATTGGCATAGCTTAAACTATTTTGCGATACTTTGATTAGATGTTTATGGGTTTACTTATGATTTAGATGCTTCCTTATGGATAGTAGACATATTATATTATGCTAACATCATGATTACTTGTGGATGATGACATTCCTAGATTATTGTGATGATGGATTACTCTTTGATGATTGATATGTACTCATGCTATATGTGTGATTCATGTTTGTTTATGGTGATTTGATAATATCATGATGCACATACTAACCCTATCTTATGATGAGGATGAATATGATAGTGCTTGTTGATTGCAAGTGTCTTTTATTGCGGTTGTGATAGGGACGATGTCATACCACTCATTCATGAGCATGATATGGCATTGTGATTCCCCTTCACTTGTCTTCCTATTATATGATATATGTTATTATATATGTTGTTGTACTTGAGTTGGTTATGACAGGTTTGTAGGTACCAGACATCTTCTCCACCTGGCTTCACAGGTCTGAGCATGTCTTATCCCAATGGCAAGTTTATCAGAGATGACATGAAAACCCACTCTATACTCTAGGTTTAAGTTGATTACCCTTGTTAGTTTAGTGTCTTGGTGCGAGTTGTTGTTTAGCATCTAGTGATTCCTTGGGCTATTCTTGTTGTGTAGTGTTGTGACTAGTGTCTAATTTATTTATTAAAATAATTAATTGATTTATATAGTTTAATAATGTTTAATGGATTAATATAGTAAATTAAATAAATAGTTGATATAAATATTTTAAAATTAATGGGTGATTATTATTATTAATTATCCTCGATTTTATATTTAAATTATGATTTAATATCATTATTATGATTGAGGATTAATTATTATTTATTTAATTACTTGTTGTGGTTTTAATATTATGTGGGTATTTATTTATATTTCTTTGATTATTTAATTAATGGGCTTTTATGATTAATTGTGCCCATGGCTTTGTTTATATTGGTTGATTATTTAATTCCTTTTACCACTGAGAAATTAATGACAAGATAACTTCTCAGAGACGTCCGATTAATTGTTTATTCTACCTACCCTATTTTACCATTTGTTGTGATCTTGGTAAGTTTGGTAAATATTATTTTATATTATTTTTGCATTGGTATATGGTATGGTAGGTATAATATATTGTTTCATTGAATTTTCTATAGTTTGAGGTTTGATTGTCTATTTATTTGAGTTTTCTGGAATGTTTCTGGGTTGTCGTGCAAGAGATTTTGGATTGTATTTTGGATTTTGAATTCATTGGAGCTTGAGTTGAAGGTTTGTTGCTTGGATTGTTGGATTGATTTTCTCTTCATCGAATCTACCTTTGTTTGGATTGTGTTCCCAGGTTGGAGCTATTGGCTTCTCTCTACAAATTCATTTTGAAATGATTGTTTGAACAGTGCCTGTTAAAATATTGTTTTGGGGATTAGGATTGTTATTTAAAGGATTTAATTTGGTTTTGGGGAGAGGTTTAGGAAAGATGAAATTGTATTTGATTAACTTCAAAATCTGGGAATGATGCTTGTCATTTTTTTGTTTTTCTTTGTTTAATTCTTGATTCAATTCTTTGTGATTTGGTTGAATTTATTATGCTTTGGATTTATGATTGTATCCCTTAGTATTTCCTTACATTTCCCAAGCTCTATGTGTAAAATGCAAGTCTGGATTTTTGTTTTAGCATTGTCGGGAGTGGAGTTTTGGATGTCTCTAAGAAGTTGTCTTGTCATTAATTTCTCAGTGGTTTATTTGTGTTCTTATAGAGACATTGGAATATTTTTTGTATGGTTAGTTCATATCCTATTCGGTCTTACTTCTTATCCCCTAGTTGTTGTGTAAGCTTGGAGAGGTTCTGTGCACTTCTGAGTGTGACTATGACAAGCAATTCATGTTGAATCCTCTCTAAAAGTTCATGATACTTTGTTTTTTTCATTTCCTTGATGTCATTTTTATGTCCTGCACCTTTCAGGAATGCTCCTTTGGTCATATGTCAATCCTTGTACAAATCTAGGCAAGTTATACCTCAAAATTTGTCTGTTTCCTATGTATTTATGCAATTTTACCCAAAACGCCATTTCTAAGACCTAGAACATTGGGGAATCTACCCAAAACACCGAGGAATAATCCAAAATGCCATTTTGGCTACTAGGGGTTCTAATCTGCAAACCACGAGCGCTAATATGCTCTAGGAGTGTCGGAATTGGCAGTTTGACTTGTATGATTGGTTTTTCGGATTTTGTGCATTTTCTAGAGGTATTTTTTGGATTGCATTGAGTTTATCTGAGTTGTTTATGATGTGATTTAATTTTTGCATAATTATTTTGTGCTCCGGTATGATTTTTTGTGCCCTACCATTGAGGATTGTGCTTATGCGTTTGATTGCTCCAGCAAGAGGAAGGATGCCTTGTTATCGAGGAATGTTTATGAGAACTCCATTGTGATGTTACTGCCTCACTGTTGACGATTGGATTTTCTCTTAGATTAGTATTAATTTCATACCTATGTTTTAGTTCCTTGATTTCCATGCTTGGTGAAGGTTTGTCTCTTGTGAGCCTTCTTGTTGTGGTTTCCATGTTATTGGTTGTTTTGCACCTTATTTTACCAAGTCTTGTTGGGTTGTGAGCCCATGGTCATGTTTTGCATTGTTATGTTGTTACCCTAAAGGTCTAGGAGCATGCTAGGGGGGAGTGGGCTTCCAAGAGAGTGATTGGGATTGTGTGGAGTAGATGGCCAGGCTACCCAGAGTCTAGATCACTGGAATATCTCATTGGGAGTTTATGATTTGTAATCAAGTGATAATCTAATTAATAATTCTTGGGGTTTGGGTAGAATAGTTCATCTTAATAAGATAAGAAATGGTTGGTGGCCCCTCTGCCTTGCCCAACGTTAGAGATCTGAGATAGGATTGGGAAGGCCTTGGTAACCTAGATAAGCTAATCTCCCTTACTCCATAGAGGTTGAGATGGCTCTGCATGTGCATCTAGGATGGTTAGGATAGGTGCCCAGGTTCCCATTTGTCACATGTGATGACACTCTTTTCCCTACATGTAGGTCTTAGTGCCTTGAGTCTTGATTTGATGTGTTCCCTTTGGAGGATTTATGATTCGAGATTTCATCTTGATGATCTTGAGCTTTATGATTTTCATCCTTAGCATTTTGTTGTGTCCTTTGGTTGTTAGGTGTCAGCCGAGATCTAGAGTATGAGTGGGATCTTGTGGCATCTCCTAGCATAGGGGGTGGTTCCATATGGTTGGCATTTTGATGCCTTCTTCCATTGGGATGTTCTTCGTTGGATGCTCTTGCATGGATGTGGATCTCTTGTCTTCTCAACTATGAATGGATATTTGTAGCAGATTGATATATATGATTCATATGACATATGTATGTATTGGATACATGATGTAATTGTAATGTAAATGAGAGTTATGTTCCTTGTTGTAAGAGGATATTGTATTCATGTAAATGGTAAATGATGTATAAGTAAGCATAATGATGTAACATGTGTATCCTAGATATTGATTCATTGATTGTAATAATGGTATTGGATTTTATGATATGCATTTGGTCTCATGTAATATATGAAATGTGATAGGTTATATTGGAATTGGAATACGATGTTTAGAAATGTATAAGTGATCGAGATTAGGAAATTTTGATAGTGGTGATTTAAAATGAACCTAAGGGGGGGTGGCTAATGTATGCATAGTAGATGGATGTACTCATATTTAAGGGTAGTGAATGATCATATGTGTATTGATAGAAGGAATAAATAATGTTAGAGATAGTATGCATGAGTTATAATAATGTTCATGTTGTTATTGCTTATGAATAGATTAGGTAATAGCGTTGAGATACCCTAGGGAATTCTTAGATGTATTGTGTTTATTTTTGCTTGCATTATGTTTGCTTGAGATTATGTTATAAAGATTAGATGTTATTCTTGTTATTGGATGATTAATGCATATGATAAGATAGTTATTTATGTGACATCGGTAGATGTTTTAAAAAATATATATCTATTTGCATGTTAGTTAGTGTATTTCTCTAGGGTATTTTGGTGCGCATTACAAATTACCTATGTCAAGTTTGCATCTTAGCGTAGTGGACAAAGTTCCGAGTGTTAAACCTAGAGATCCAATACCAAATGTAAGGTTCACTCTCCTTAAATTATATAATAAATGCTCAAACTAACATAATAATTAAAATCAAGTAAAATAACTCAATATATAAATATAAATTTCATATTATATCTCATATGTAGATTGCCTAATCCAAGTGTTAGCAAACGAAATGAGATATATAAATAGTCTAACTTAGGCTCTCATGCCATGTAATAAACTCAATACAAATAAGAATATACAAGTACATGTAATATACAAGAAATGATATATGAAATATAATCAATGATTCTTTTAATGTCATCAACTCCAACAATCATTCGCAAGTCTTAGAGATGAGAACATGGCTCAAGTGACTTTTTACCTAGCCATAAAGCTTATGCTTCCCTTGAATTCTTCATGACACAAAAAAAATACTAGACCCTATACGAAATGCCTAGCTACCTAGAAACAATAGATTGGATGGAACTGATAGGCCAACACCAGCGTAAGGAATAAACTAGTTTCGGCTTCGTCTAAATGTCAATCCGAGGATCGTAATCTTGTGAAAGGTGGTGTGGCTATCTGTGCAAGGGATGTAGGCAAGCTGAGTGGGGATGAAATGCAACCTGTATAAATAAACCTACAACAAAGCAAAATAACTCTAGCGATAGGTTTTGTCACTTCATAGCGACAAGATCTGCAACAATCTATGATAGGAACCACAACTTATGATGATTACATAATTTAAACAAATAGCAAACCACACTTGCAAATAACATCAATTAAAAATAAAAATAAACACATTGCTAAACTACAAAGTCACCAAACATCCCAAGAAGTGGGCCCTGCCTCCTTAGTGCATATGGTGATGAAACGAAGAGATTTTCTACATTGTGTTGATCATTCAAATGTTCTTTTAATCATAAAATGATACAGAGTTTCAATACCAAAATCTACGTATAGAAATCTACCCCCTAAAGTTGTTATTACTTAGTACATATATAGCTCACGCCTCTAACAACGGCTAGCTAAGGAGGTATAAATTAGCATAGTTTGTTTTTGCTTACAACAAATAAAAGAATGGCTTATGTACAACCTTGTTTATGGGCCACAGATTAAAAATGCTTTTGTTACAACAACAAATAGAAAATAGGAAATGACAGTTTCGATTTCCTTCACATATGAAATCCTTTATCACAGATCTGCTCAAAATGATAGTGCTAACATGGAGAGAATCACGCAGTCAGCAGCAGGACAAAAGTCCATAGTGATCACAAATTGTTCAATTATAAATAGAAATAGGTAGTATTTTGTGAATACATTTGCATCATAGGTTCTCTATGCTTATTTAAATATGGTGCATGATCAGCAGGTAACCATTGCGACCTTGGAGGTTGATATCACCTTTTGAAAATATGATAGAAATAAATAGCTGGTCAAAAACTAGTATAGAATTTTCTGGCCAAAAAGTGACAGTAAGGAAGATCTGCATGCTAAAAGATATATTTTCTTGATATAATGAAAGATATATTAGTAAATACAATATGATATTATTTATTCACATATTTTATATAAAAACTAAATTAAACATTACTTATATATATTAGATCATATGCAACATATAACGGTAAAAGAGATATGGCAATGGAATGTGGAAACGAATATGAAGGCATGTTAAAGGGATAAAATATAACATAAAATGGGACATAATTTTCTCTCATCAGGAAATGTGGTGCAACCTAACATATCTACATCTATTTCTAACATAAACATGCAATATCCTACTACCAAGATATAGAAGAGAAACATATCTATATAATTTTTCTAGGCTACATTCATCTATTTAATGAAAACATGGTTTTGTCCAAAGCACTTAAAAATATCTAGTTTTTCTCAAAAAGAGGATCAACCTTCTCTATTAACCCATATTTAATACCCATCCTAGAAGGTAAACTGATTACATGCAAGAAAATAACCAATTCTTTAATAACAAAACATAATAATCAAAACATGCATATTCTCTTAAAAATAACTCTTCTTTTCATGCAAATGATAACATCTTGATACTACATGTATACATTTCTACTATGAAACATGCAAAATTTACGTGAATTACATATTATCTTTCTATGCAAGATGAAACCTATATGACTCTTTGTGCATAATGATCTTTGATGTGAATTTTTATGCATCATCTATTCCAATGTTTATGCAATTTGAATTTTTTATTTTTCTAACCATAATCATGTTGTTTTGTAATAGGTAATAAAGAGATTGGAGAAGATCAATCATGTTATTCAGTCACATTATGCATATATATACATGCAAACATATCTATATGTCATGTGATGAAAAATCAATCAAATCAACATGAATGCCATAATTTTGATGATAAAGAAAGTGAACAAGATCTATATGTCTCTAGAATTTCTAGATATTGAGCAAATTTATACATTTATAGGTGAATGTGTGCATTGGGTTTCCATCATGTTGATTATTATAAGGTGGCTAGGACACTTCTACCTCAACAAAGTTCTCATCTTTGACATGTTCCTACACTCACTCATGTTGGAAATTTGGAAGAATTGATTATGTGTTGCATCGATGTTTGTCATTGATGTCAACACTAGCTTCTTTTGTTGTCTATCGGGTTATGGTAGAGTGGTTGGACTTTGATGATGATCAGGAGATTTGTCTTCGGTATGTTCTGATTGGTGGAATTGGTTTGGTTCGGTCATTCATGTTATTCAGATGCATGTCACATTGAGTTGGTTTGGGATTTGGTGATCCGGAATCTATCATATGTTCTAGTAAGCCTTTTGGCTATCGATAAGGGTTCTACCGGTAGAGCTTTATTGAAGATATTTTGATGGATTCAATAAGTAGTGTTGGTGCGGCTTCTAGAAGATTTTCAGGATGTTGATGGTTATCATGTTCATGTTCCATTTGATCGGTGGTCTTGCATTTGGTTTATGACGACCTATTTTAGGTTTGTTCTTATTCTGCTAGTTTATGGACCGGTTTATTTAACGTGTCAGTGGATGCTCCCAATGTGTTACCGGTTGGATTTATTGTTTGGTTAATGTTGTTTCAGTCTTAGGCCAACTTGGATTATCATTGGTTTGTGGTTTTGTGTAATGGATTTATTGTATTAGCTTTTAGGTGGCCGACCTATTATTTAGATCTCCAGTTGGTATATATATGATATAAGATCTCTTTGTAAGAATATAGGAAGATTATGGGACGGATGGTGATGTGATTATCTGTGTGTGAATAAAGTTGTAATCATATGCAAAGGATTTGGTCAATCATTGGTGATCAAGCTGGGTTTGTGTAAGAGGTTTAAGACCTCTGGCATTAAGCTTAATTGAAACTATACTCAGGCATAAGAGATGCTATTCTTGCAATTCAATCTTCACTCTGGATTGTAGTCTGATGTTTTCTATAGTTAGTGAGACTCCTTTTGTGATAAGAAGTGTGGTCTAGGTTGTTGGCCTTCCTGCATGTGCAAGCCCCTTATTGTAATATTTATTCATCTGATCAATGGATAGATATTGTGGGTCTCCAATCCCACCGTGGTTTTTCCTCATTGCGGTTTTCTACGTATAAATATGTGGTGTTATGGTGTTCATATGTGTGGTTGCATTATTACTTATTGTTATCTTCTTTTTTGTTTACCACTTGCTGATTTGTTATGCTAATGAGGTTAAAATTATTTATTCTCGTAGAACACTGATTCACCCCCCCCCCCCCCCTCTCAATGTTCTTGGATCCCAACAATTGGTATCAGAGCCTGGTGCCTCTAAGTAAGTCTAACAGCTTGAGGAAGATCATGTATCCGGAATCTATGGAGATAAGTTTAGGAAGGAACTTCAAATAGCTCTTGAAGACTATGATTTTGAAAGGTTGAGGAACATGAAGTTGCGAGATGAGCTGAGATCTACCAAGGAATTCATTTTTACTATGCAGGAGAGGTTGTCATCTGCACAAGCTAAAAGGAAGGAACTTTGTGATCAATTGCAAAATCAATATAATGAAGAGAAGAATGTTTTAAAGGAACTATGTCAAGCAAATGGTGTCATGAAGAATGAGATGCAAGCCATAACTATGAGGGTGTCCAAGGAGATTGAAGATCGGAAGAAGAATGAAGAAAATATTGCTAAATCTCTAAAAGATAGATCTGAAGAATACATTAGGTTGGTGCATGAGAATTATGTGTTGAGAACTGAATTGATGCAATCTCGGAACAATGAGCAAGAGTTGGAGAGAATGGTGACAATCCTAAGAGGTGATCTGGATACTGCAAATGAATACAAAGATAAGTTCAAGGTTAGTTCTTCTAAGATTGATGAATTATTGAAGAATCAAAGGGACAGTGAAGACACTAGAGGGCTTGGATTTGAGCATGGAGAATGCTCTGGTACTGCAAATCAAGATGATACATCCAGTCAGAAGAACAATCAGGAGAATTCACCAGTCAACCAGAATCAGAAGTCATCAATAAGGCAACCCAATGCACATAAATTTAATGGTAGATATTTTGTTTGCAATAATTTTGGTCATAGGGCAAGTCAATGAAGAAACAGAGTCAATCAAAATAATAATCAAGTATCGATCAGTGTTTCAATTACAAAAAGTATGGTCATAGGACAATAGATTGTAGAATGAATGTGAAATGTCATGCATGTGGAAAGTTTGGACATATGGCTAATCAATGCAGGTTGAGGAATGGTCAAGGTTATAGCAAGGCAATTCAAAAGAACAATGTCACTCATTATGCATGCAACAAAGTAGGACATATTGCTAAATTGTGCAGAAGCAAGAACCTATCACCAGGGAATGATAAATCTAATGAGAAGGGAAAGCAAAAGGTTGATGATATTCGAAAGGAGCATGAGAAGAAGTGTGTTATGAAGTATGAGGATCAACCAGCTAAAGCATGTACCCGGTTACTCAACCGGTAGAGCAGTATGTTCCTGTACTTGCAGGAAACTCATCTGGTAACTAAGGCATTTGCCTTGGGGGAGGCAAATTAATGACAGATCTTGCATTGCCCTTGGTACTGGTCTAAAAGCTTGTTTCAGATCTTGGATAAGTCAATTTGAAGGTTAACTAGAAAATATTTGATTGGATCTTGGATCTTGGATCTGGTTTAGTTATTCGGTAAGTCACTTTATGAGTTATGGTTTGGTCATACATCTATAGTTAAGTATTTCAGAATCTGTGGTAGTAAATTGGAAAGTTTGATCTTAGATGTAGTGAAGGAATATTTCTTGGTTATTCAAATGAAAGCAAAGCATATAGATGTTACAACAAAATATTGCAGAAAATTGTGGAGAGAGTTAATTTCAAAGTGGATGAGAAATACAGAGGTCAAATCAAAACTTATGAGAGAGAACCGGAAGTAGAAATGATCATAGTTGATCTGGTAGCACCTGTACCAGAACATAATGTTGAACCAGTTACCCCGGCAGTATTAAAAAATTTAACAATAACTAAAGATCAGAGCAGAGAAACAAAAAGTCAGAAGGCTCCTAGGTATGTAAGGTTGAATAATTTAGAAGATCAAATAATTGGACAAGGAGAAGGTTGGCAGTTGAAGAGGTATGCTTAATTTCTTAATTGAACTAGCATCAGTAGATGAAGCATTTAAGGATGAATGTTGGATGAAAGCTATGGAAAAGGAATTGGATCAGATAGAAAAGAACAACACATGGGTTTTTAGGAATTAAATTGAATGAAGATGGACAAGTTGTGAGGAACAAGGCTAGATTGGTTTGCAAGGGATATTTTCAGAAGGAAGGAATTGATTATGATGAATCCTTGCTCCGATAGCTAGGATTTTCAGATATTTTCAAGGATTTTTAGGTATGGTCTATGGTTTATGATGAATTTACACTATGTGCATATTCATATGCGGATTGGGCTAGAGATATAGATGATCGGAAAAGCACATTCGGTGAAGTTTTCTTTCTTGGAAAGAAACTTGTTTCATGGATCAGCAAGAAACAGTCATGCACTTCTTTATCTAGTGTTGAATTTAAGTATGTTGTTGCTGCTACTAGTTGTACACAAGTTCTATGGATGAAGCAAATGTTGAAGGATATAAGGGTAGATTGTAATGAGTTGGTAGTTATTCACTATGATAACTCTGTTGCTATTGACATATCAAAGAATCTGGTATTTCATTCTAAGACAAAGCATATATCAATCAAGTATAACTTTTTGAAGGAAAAGGTGGAAGCAAATGAAGTCAGATTGGTTTATGTGAACACTAAAGAGCAGATTGCAAATATCTTCACTAAACCTTTTCCCAAGGAATCATTTGAGTGCTTTAGAGACAAATTGGGGATCGTTGCCCCTCTAGTTGAGACTTGAGTGATGTTGATTGACATCAATCCGGTATGCATTATCAAAACTATCATTCATTCTGGATTGATGAGTTGGTGCTACTGCTCTGGGGGAGTAGCCAGCTATGTGGTTCAGAGGCTTTATGATTTTTCTTTGATGTTTATGTCAGATTTTTGGCATTGATGTCAAAGGGGGAGAGGTATACATGTGAAAAACATAGCTTAACAGAGATATCAATCGCAGGGGGAGTTTGGTCCATGGTTTGGCAATTCGTTCAGAACTTCATTGATATATCATTTGTTGGATGTCTTCCATTGATGGAGAGTTGTTTAGCACTTCTTGGCACTTGGATGTTTTTCACATCTAGTGTTTCCATCAATACCAAAGGGGGAGATTGTTGGCAATTTGGAGGAATTGATTATGTGTTGTATTGATGTTTGTCATTGATGTCAACACTAGCTTCTTTGGTTGTCTACTGGGTTCCGGTAGAGTGCTTGGATTTTGATGATGATCAAGAGATTTGTCTTCAGTATGTTCCGATTGGTGGAATTGGTTCGGTTCGTTCATTCATGTTATTCAAATGTGTGTCACATTCAGTTAGTTCAGGATTTGGTGATCCAGAAGCTATCATATGTTCTAGTAAGCCTTTTGGTTACCGGTAAGGGTTCTACCTACAAAGATTTATTGAAGATCTTTTGATGGATTTGATAAGTGGTGTTGGTGCGGCTTCTAGAAGGTTTTCAGGATGATGATGGTTATCGTGTTTGTGTTCCAATTGATCGGTGGTGTTGCATTTGGTTTATGGCAACCTATTTTAGGTTTGGTCTTATTCTGCTAGGTTATGGACCGGTTTATTTAATGTGTTGGTGGATGCTCCCGATGCGTTACTGATTGGATTTATTGTTTAGTTAATGTTATTTCAGTCTTAGGCCACCTTTTATTATTATTGATTTGCAATTTTGTGTAATGGGTTTATTGTATTATCTTTTAGGTGGCCGACCTAATTGTTTAGGTCCCGGGTTGGTATATATATGATGTAAGATCTCTTTGTAAGAATATAGAAAGATTATGGGATGGATGGTGATGCGATTATCTGTGTGCAAATAAAGTTGTAATCATATGCAAAGGATTTGGTCGATCATTGGTGATCGAGTTGGGTTTGTGTAAGAGGTTTAAGACCTTCGGCATTGAGCTTAACCGGAACTGTACTCAGGCATAGGAGATGTTATTCTTGCAGTTCAATCTTCATTTTGGATTGTAGTCTGATGTTTTTATGTAGTCAGTGAAACTCCTTTTGTGATTAGCAATGTGCTCTAGGTTGTTGGCCTTCCTACATGTGGAGGCCCCTTATTGTAATATGTATTCATCTTATTAGTGGATAGATATTTGTTGGCATTTTTTATGTTTATGTTGTGATTGTCATTGATGGACACACACTTGCATTGAGATCCTCTTTATATGTATAAGTTAGAACACAACTGGCATTTGTTCCAATCGGTATGTTGTATTATAGTCTTTAGACTATTAGTGATTTGCAGAATGTGTTTCCCGGTCTAAAGTGGCATATTAACCTCAAGCGGTATGAGGGATTAAAGTGGCATAACACATTTCTACTAGTCTTCATTTTTGTCAAACCGGCAACCGGCATTTTATATGAACCGGTATACTCTGTGATGAGTTACCAACCGGCATTGTGTGATGAGTTACCATCCACCGATTGTTTGACAGTGCCGACTCTATAGCGGTGCTTTCTGTGATGTATTACCAAGTATGTCCAAGTTCATTGAACCTAAGAAATTGTAATATAATCTTATTGGACCGACATGAAATCAGTTTCCTTTATAAGGACATCATGTCTAGGGTTTTAGGTTGTTGAAGTTGTTGTTGTTGTGATAGTTGATATTGCGGCTAGGGTTTAAGGTGGTTGAGGAGTTGGAGATAATATGAATGTGTAGAAGACTGAAGTAATGCTGGAGTGCATTAAGAATGAGCTATCAAGGATCTAACCAAGCAATCTGTGCTATTAGATAGATCAAAAACTTGTTGATTACTCACATCTTTGACAAGTCTGTAGCCTTTAACCGGGTAGGCCCAAAAGCCTTTTGTAAATCCTCTAGCAAGGTGGTTCACATCTGTGGATCTAAAATCCTCTAGCAAGGTAGTCTTTAATCGGACTTATCTCCTAAAAGAGATTGAGATTCCTAACAGGATCTGTTCTGGTAAAGAACATTGTAAGACCTTAACCGGTCTGGTTCCTATTCTGCAGATAGTTACTTGTGAGTTCCATCTCACCGTGGTTTTTCCCATTTGGATTTCCACGTCAAAATATCTTGTGTTATGGTGTTTGTGCTTCTGTGGGTGAATGCATTATTAGCTATTTGGTTTGCATGTTTATTAACCGGTTTGTCTGTTAAACTGTTTTACCGGTTTACTGCTAGTCTTGCAAAGTGTTTAAGTACAAAGATTTTTGGCATACTAATTCACCCCCCCCCCCTCTTAGTATTCATCAATTGGTATTAGAGCCTACCTTTCTATAAGTTTAACCACTTGGAAAGAGATATGGGGGAATACACATTGAGGGAACTTACCCACCGGTTCACTCAGTCTGAGAAAGCCTATGATGATCTTATGGTCAAATACAAGGCATCTCAAGCAAAAAGAAGAGAACATGCAAAAAAGTTGATGGAGCTATCTGAAAATAGTTCTTTAGATGAAGCAAACATGGAAGCCCTAATTGTTGAAGTAAATAAGTTGAATGAATCAAACTCCAACTTGAGAAAGGAGTTGGAAGGACTGACTATCCAGATGTGTCAAGAGCTTGAGAACCGGAGAAAAGCTGAAGACCTAGTGAAAGAAAGAGATCATGAGATCTCCAAGCTAAAACAAGAGATGAGTGCCCTAAATTCTCAACTCCATGCAAGCAAGGTGGAAAAGGAAGACATGCAAGGAGAACTGAACACTGCCATCTCTAAGAATGAAAGCCTATTGGTAACAAATGCTGCTATTTCCAAAGAACTCTCTAAGTCAAAGGAAATACTTGCTAAGTTCAACAAGAGTACTGTCAAGCTAGAGCAAAAGCTTGAATTTGCCAAACCAGTCAAGAATACTAATGTACTTGGTTATTCTGTTCATGAGGAAGGTGAGACCTCTGGTACAAATGCTGGAACATCAAAGAAACAACCGGCATCAAAGAATAAAGGTAAGCAAAAGTTTAAACCTGTTTGCTTTAACTGTCTTAAAGAAGGACATACTGCTAATGTGTGTAGGAGTAAGGCTTACAACAATTTTCCTTATTTCCTAAATGATAAGCCTAGATCCTATAGATTTGATGGTAACTATTATGCATGCAACAAGTATGGGCATAGAGCATCTGAATGCAGGTCTGTTATGAACAACATTGGAAGATATCCTTAGAGGACCCAAGGAGTTGGTCCTGTACCTTTTGTGAACCGGAATCACAACCGGTTTAATGCCTTCAATCATTAGCCAAGAAGCGGTGGTTATCAAGCGGCAACCGGATGGAGAGAAAATTGTATGATCTGTCATGTTCATGGTCACACTGTTGCAACATGCAGAAGGAAGAATGGAAATGTGAACAATGGACCTTGGAGAGCACCTGGATTGGTCTGCTATCACTGCAACAAACCGGGTCACATTGCCAGATTCTGTAGATCAAGAAAGGACATATCTGATGATATATCGGTCACTCCAAAAGGAGACATTGATGTTGACATTGTTCAAGTGGATATGAACAAAACCTGGAAGAAGAAACCAGTGGTGTTACAAGAGGAACCGGTTTCTGCACCTAGTGTGGAAATCACGGAACTGACAAACTAAGCTTCAAAAAAGCTTAGGGGGAGAAAATGGCTAAATGTTTCGAACCCCCGATTTACACCAGTAAAAGACCTTAACCGGTATGTGATGCCTGTCATTTGGTAGAAGATCGGAAATGGTAAAAAGGCAAATTAGGGTTTACGCCCTAATGGAGGAGCATTAATGATGGTAGGTGAGGAATATGTTTATAAGCATTTTTAAAATCATTTCTCACTATCAGTTTTCGAGCGAAGAAAATTTTTTCAAAGAGCAGAGCGATGAAAAGGCAATTTGAGCAGAGATTTTGAGAAATTAAGAAACTGCGAGGGAGATTCAAATTCAAACTAGAAACGGTCAAGTGGAGAACACAAAGCGGTGATTCAGCAACCGACGGAGTGTGAAGTGAAGGAGAATCGGCAAGCCCTAATTTCACGTGTTTCAAAAGGTATTTCTCAAGTTCTTAAGATTTCTATCATGGCTTCTGCATCTCATACCAGTTCTAGTGCATCTATCGAGTCTACAAGTTTTATTCAACGGAAGTCCAAGTATAATGCCCTATCACAAGTTCCAGCTGGTGTGATAGTAGAAGAGGGAATTTCTGACTACATAGATGACAAGATAGAATATCTAGGGTCTCTTGCTATCCACACCCAGTTAGGTCTATTTTGTGGTAAAGATAAGAAGATCAAACCAGAGTTTAATATTTTGGAGAATAAAAAGCTCCATAATGTTGTTTACTTTCTGGAAGATTTCACAGAGGATCAAATAAGGATCATTCTGAGCAGAGTCCATGGTGATAAGATGTACCTGGAGAGAACACATGACATCACGTCGTAGGCAATTCATGCAGTCACCATATTCTACAACACAGGGGAAGTGCCAGCCCTAAGAATTGTGAGAAAAACTGAAATGTCCAAGCTCACTGGTTTAGTGAGCGACTCACGAGGCATGACAGTAAATTCTATCAAAGATGATCTGGTGAAGTATGCATGCATGGTGATTGGATACCGAACATTCTCAGCCAGCAGAATTAACTCTGTATCTATTACAGTGGTAAATGTCGCTTACCGGATGATAAAGGAGGATGCATCATTTGATTTGTGCACTGGTATGCAAAGACAACTCCTATTGAATCTGAAGGCAATCAAACAAGATAATACACTTAGGTTCAAGTTTGGACAACTACTGGTTGGGTTGTTCTTCTATTTCCAAGGCTACTTTCCAGGAGTAGGAGATGTCCAATGGTCTGGTGACCAACCGGTGACCAAGAAAATCAAGGAAAGCATTAAAGCAATTGGAACCGGCTACCCTGATGTTCTGAACAAGTATTTTGATGAGTTCAGAAGGAAAATGAGCCAAAGAGTGAGGATATCAGGTGACATCGTCAAGAAATATGAAGATGACATCTTCTTCACCATCCAAGTAGATAAATGCATAATGGAGGTTGGTGAGCCTAGACAGGAAGAAATGGAGCCAATGGGCTATGAGGTGATGTATGATATTCTAGAAGGGAATGCCTCTACCCTTATTGCCTCACCGCTTGATCCTAAGGCGAAGAGAACTGGCACCTACCTAGAGAGGATAGCACCAGTTGAGGAACCACCAGTAATGAAAGAAAAAGAATCAGCAGTGAAGAAGGCAAAGGCAGTGCCTGCAGCATCAGCACCAGTTACTACTGCAACTCCAAAAGTGACCAAGCGGTCACCAGCCAAAAAGAAACCAGAAGCTGCACCGGCTAAAGCGTTCTAGAGAAAGAGGAAGACAAGGAACACCTCTCTAGACTCAAAAGAAACTATGTCTGAGGAAAAGCCAAAGAACACACGACAAACAAAGAGGAAGACAAAGAATGAACCGGCATCGTCTGCACCGGTAAATATAGATATATCTTCCTATAAACCTTTGATACATTGTCAAAGAACAATAAAAAATATTAGGAGAAAAGTGCTAAATGACTTACTTGAGTGTTTTGATGACTTCAATGAGGATGAAAAGGAAGTGGTTGAAAAGGAATTAATTCAGTATTTATGTATTAATGATCAGTCGCCCTCAGAGAGTAAATCTCAGACACTGGATTCTTTATATATGTCATTAGACAATAGATGGTGCATTGCCATAGAGAAAGAACAGGAAATTAGGGAGAAGGTTTTTGTACAGTACTTTCCCGACCTGTCAAATTCTGAATTGTTTGATGTTATTGACCAAAATAAAGGACTCTTCTTCACTAGAAAAAGAAGACTCTGGCTGTTAGAAGGTAGAGTTGCTGATGTCAAAAAAGACACTCATCTGTATATGAGAACCGTTGTCTAGACTCACAAAGCGCGTCTAGCGAACCGGCAAGCTGAAGAAGAACCGGTTATATCCAAACCGGATGAAGTATGTGATGATGAAGGAAATCCGATTGTTGAACCGATCGACACCATTGATAACAATGCTCTGGACGTTGAGGATGATACTCAGGAAACACCATTTGAGGCAACAGGACAGAAACAATAGGCTAAAAGGTTGATAAGCAAGCTGAGGACAGACAGGAAGTGGCAAAGAAAGAGGCAGAGCAAAGGAAAAAGGAAGAAGAAGTGAAGCAGAAAAGGGATGAAGAAGAGAAGAAGAAGAAGAAGGATGAAGAAGAAAAGAAGAAGAAATATGAAGAAGAGAGAAAGAAGAAGGATGAAGAGGAGAAGAAGAAGGAGGAGGAAAAAGAGAAAAAGAAGCAAGAGAATGAAAAGAAAAAGAAGGAAGAAGAAGATAAGAAATAGAAGAAGAAGAAGGAAGCAGAGAAGAAGAAGAAGGAAGAGGAAGAAAAAGTAGAGGAAAAGAGGAGAGAAGCAGAGAAAAGGAAGAAGGAAGAGGAGGATAAGGAAGTAGAGAAGAGGAGAGAAGCGGAGAAGAAGAAAGCTGAAGAGGACAAGGCAAGAGAAGTGGAGAAGAAGAAAGCAGAAGAGGACAAGGCAGGAGAAGCAGAGAAGAGCACCCAGATGGAGACTCTGAAGGCAACTGGTAGTCAAGCCAAACCAGCTGACCTCACCAGTCCTATCGATCTCCATTCTGCAAGTGCAAGAGAGCTAATGCAGAGTATCAAGGTAGCTCAAGAGCACCTTGAAATCATTCAACGGAAGAAGGAGCAGGATGTAATTCAAGCGGCTGTGGATATGCTTACCGGTTTGATACCCGGTACAAGTCTTCCCAACACTAATTCATCACTAGCTAAACTCAAACTCATATACACAGTAGTGGATGATCAGGTGCAGAGCCTTGAAGAGGCATCAGAGGCTAATGTCAAGAAGGAGCATCAAAAATCTCTTAATATAGCTTTGGTGAAGAAGTTGAATGAGCTCAGGATCGAACTGAAGAGAGAACAAAAGGATATAAGGGACGCTCTAGATGAGGAGAATTTGCTACTCAACAAAATCTGCCAACCCCATCTGTTCTATGATGATGTGCTAGCTCAGAAGAAAAAACTTGAAATGGACTTACAGTCCTACTTGAGCACATTCAAGCTACCTTATGATTCCTTTACAACTTATGGGCAAACCGTTCACCGATTTCACATCCAGTCAGCAAAAATGGAGCAAGAGATCAGCACTCAGTCTAGAGATTTGTAGGAGCTACAACTGGTTCTACTCCCATGATTGCAAATTCTTTAGAAGTGCTATCTGAACCTAGATGCCTTAACAGTTACACAGGAGATGAGCACAATTGATGTCATGGAAGAACAGGTCTCCTAGTTGCAGACAGAGCGAGAAGTAGCCACCTCCCTACTTGAGTCCTGGTCTTTGTCGATGAAACAATTTTTGCATGACTTTAAATCTATTTTTGACAAGTATCATTCCTTGTTGTCATAAACTTTTATTATTTTTAATATCAAAAGAAAACAAGGTTGTTCAGCTGTACTTTGTCATTGTTGGCAAGGGGGGAGAAGAATTCTATTAGAAGTATCTAGTAATCAAATTTTGATTATATGCTCTGTATATCTCAAATGTTTATGCTCTATATGCAAAAATGCTATACATTGTATTGTTAAAGGGATAGTGTATATGCTTAGGGGGAGCAATTTTGCTAATGGCATGATTTTGTTGTAAAACACTTAGATGTCAAAATTTTATTTTCCTAAGTGTTGCCATCAATGCCAAAGGGGGAGATTGTTGGCATTTTTTATGTTTATGTTGTGATTGTCATTGATGGACACACACTTGCATTGAGATCCTCTTTATATGTATAAGTTAGAACACAATCGGCATTTGTTTCAACCGGTATGTTGTATTATAGTCTTTTGTTGGTGTTTTGCAGAATGTGTTTCCCGGTCTGAAGTGGCATATTAACCTCAAGCGGTATGAGGGATTAAAGTGGCATAACACATTTCTACCAGTCTTCATTTTTGTCAAACCATCAACCGGCATTTTATATGAAGCGGTATACTCTGTGATGAGTTACCAATCGGCATTGTGTGATGAGTTACCATCCACTGATTGTTTGATGGTGTCGACTCTGTAGCGGTGCTTTCTATGACGTATTACCAAGTATGTCTAGGTTCATTGAACCTAGGAAATTGTAATGTAATCTTATTGGACCGACATGAAATCAGTTTCCTTTATAAGGACATCATGTCTAGGGTTTTAGGTTGTTGAAGTTGTTGTTGTTGTGATAGTTGATATTGCGGCTAGGGTTTAAGGTGGTTGAGGAGTTGGAGAGAATATGAATGTGTAGAAGACTGAAGTAATGCTGGAGTGCATTAAGAACGAGCTATCAAGGATCTAACCAAGCAGTCTGTGCTATTAGATAGATCAAACACTTGTTGATTACTCACATCTTTGACAAGTCTGTAGCCTTTAACCAGGTAGGCCCAAAAGCCTTTTGTAAATCCTCTAACAAGGTGGTTCACATCTGTGGATCTAAAATCCTCTAGCAAGGTAGTCTTTAATTGGACTTATCTCCTAACAGAGATTGAGATTCCTAACAAGATTTGTTCTGGTAAAGAACATTGTAAGACCTTAACCAGTCTGACCTTAACCGGTCTGGTTCCTATTCTGCAGATAGTTACTTGTGAGTTCCATCTCATCATGGTTTTTCTCATTTGGGTTTCCACGTCAAAATAACACTATGTTATGGTGTTTGTGCTTTTGTGGGTGAATGCATTATTAGCTATTTGGTTTGCATGTTTATTAACCGGTTTGTCTGTTAAACGGTTTTACCGGTTTACTACTAGTCTTGCAAAGTGTTTAAGTACAAAGATTTTTGGCATACTAATTCACCCCCCCCTCTTAGTATTCATCAATATTGTGGGTCTCCAATCCCACCGTGGTTTTTCCTCATCAAGGTTTTCCACGCATAAATTTGTGGTGTTATGGTGTTCATCTGTGTGGATGCATTATTACTTATTGTTATCGATTTTTTTGTTTATCGGTTGTTGAGTTGTTGTGCTAATAAGGTTAAAATTATTCATTCTGGAAAAACATTGTTTCACCCCCCCCCCTCTCATTGTTCTTGGATCCCAAAAACTCCCACTCAGATTATCATCAATAGGTTAGCCCATAAAACAATAGCCAAAGCACATTCCATCATCATTTCAATTCAATTTCATGCATTTAAAATAAATTTAATTTTCAACAAGTTTAATGCATAATCAAACAATTATAAGATAATTAACCATAGTATCAACCAGATTATTGTATTAATAGTGGAATTAAAAGAATGAGATGTGATAATGGGCCCTCTCTTTGGACCTACTTTGCAAATGCAAGGAATCTTGAGAGACAACATTTATGGAATTTATCCTCATCTCCTCTAAAAGAATCATGGCAATCATGTTGTCCATATTTGGCTCGACATTACAATTACTAAAAGCAATAATAAGATTTTCCTGAGAATTGAGCAAAGATCAAATAAACAAGGTACATTTATCTTCATCTTCTAATTTAACATATATTGATGCAAGCTAACTTATAATCATATTAAATTCATTTAATTTTTTTATAATTGAATCGACATTTTTTTATTTTTGAAGAATATAACCTTCTAGTGAGATATAACTTATTAGACAAACTTTTAGTTCTACTTAACAAGTTTTTTCCCAAAACTAAACTTTCCTCTACTCATGACATATGTTTTACATGATATCGGTCATTTTGGCTCCTCTATTTGTTTTGGTCAATCAAAGTACAAGTTTAAATGTTAATATTGTACTTTAATGTTAGATTTTTATATAAATAGCTTATATACATGCATACATGCATACATATGTATGTATGTATCTATGTATGTATTGATGGATGTATGTATATGTGAATATCTACATACATGTATATATCTATATATAAATATAAATATAAATATATGTATACATATATGTATATATACATATACATATAATATATCTATACATATATGTTATTCAAAATAGCACATATGTATACATACATACATATATATGTATATATATGTATATACATACATGTATATATATGTATATATGTATATATATATGTATATACATACATGTATATATATGTATATACATGTATACATGTATGTATTGTATATATATACTTGTATAATATATACATGTATATACATATATATACATGTATACATATACATATACATATGTATATATACATATGTATGTATATACATATATACATATATTTATATGTATATATATATATGTATATATATATATGTATATATACATATGTATATGTATATATGTATATATGTATATATGTATATATGTATATATGTATATATGTATATATGTTTATATACATATACATATACATATATATATATATATATATATATATATATATACACACACACACACATGCATGCATGCATGTATACACACACACACACACACATATGTATCTATCTATCTATCTATATACACATGTTTTTCATCTTGGAGAGAAAATATATGCATCAAACAAAACAAACATTTTATTTTAACTAAATAAACAATTATGCAAAATATGAGAGTAATGACGTAAAATAAGGAAGATGATTTCTTTTTCTTATCTAGTCATTTAAACAAACACAATAAAAAATAAATTGTATATTCATAAACATCATTTAAACATAACGTTCAAATCAAATGATGCATCATAATAATGTAAATGCAATACTAGTCTAACATTTACAATATAAATTGTATGCAAGTACGTGAGGGTGTGTGTGCATCGGGTTTCCATCGTGTTGATCATTTTTGGATGGCTAGGACATTTCTACCTCAGCCAAGTTCTCGTCTTCAACATGTTCCTGCACTCACTCCCACTCATATTATCGTCGATAGGTTAGTACATAAAACCATAACTGAAGCATATTCATCATCATTTTAATTTTAGTTTCATGTATTTAAAATAATATTTAATTTAAAACATATTTAATGCATAATCAAACAATCATTAGATAGCAAACTATAGTATCAACCAGTTTATTTTATTGATAATGGAAGTAAAAGAATGAGATGTGACATTAGGCCCTCTCTCTTTGGACCTACCCTACACATGCAAGGCATCTTGGGAGACAAAATTTATAGACTTTCTCCTAATCTCCTCTAAAAGAAGTATGGTGATATTTGAGTCTGCATTACAATTTTTTTCAGTTAAAGGTGACAATGTCACTGATGTGTATTAATAAAGTAAATATTAATTTACAAATAAATCAAGATATGCCTCAAGATTCTCATATGACATTTACCCAAGACAACCAACAATGACCATTAATAGTAATTACAATGTCTTCAAACAAAACAAGGACATCCAAAAAGGTATAACAAGACTAATAGAAGACACATAAAAAAAGCTCCATGTTGGAGACTCAAAGAAAGAATAGATAGGCATATTAATCATATGACCAACATTGCAACCAAGTGCAATCTATCTAGTTCTAAGATTATTTACATTAGCAATATCAGTCCTAAGGAGAAGCATGGCAATCTACAAAGGAGGCATTCATAATCTTAATATATAGTTAACAATCATCATATCAATAGGGCGATATTAATACATTCTTTTGAGTCTATGCTTTAACCATGGTGTTTAAAGGATGGATAAGAGAAAGTATTGTTGGATAGAAACATCCAAATAGAAAGGAAAATGCTTAGTGAATAAACAAGAGGACTACCAAGTAAAGAATATGATTGTATGTTAGTCCCGTTGGTAGAAGGGACAACATGTTAAGGAGAAGAACACATAACTAAGAGACATTATTGTAAACACATTGTGAAGCATATAAAGATATGATTAAAGTCACAACATGCAAGTCAAAGAAAACTATGATGGTGTGTCAAGGCTTGTCAAGAGTTGCAAGCCTACAAGACAATCACTATTATTGGAACACAATCCTATTATAGTCATATAATGGTTGTCCAACGACCTTGTAAAAAGGAAAACATGGTGGCATAGTACGATAGCCATTTGCATGATAAAGGTATGAATTGTTAGGCCCAATATGGAAAGCTAATGTACTCAGAGGGGAGGGGTGAATCAGTACCTCAAAACTTTTCTTTAATAATAACCTTACTGTTATGCATAAACAGAATAGTGCAATAACATAAAATAAAGTTAAAACAAATAGATAACAATCAGACATGATTCACTCCATAACACATATATTTTGGTTACGCAAAAACTCTTGGTTAGAGAGAAAAACTACGGTGGGGATGGCACCCACAACTTCACTACTGCAATAATAAAGATGCTCGGTTAGAGCTACATTTAGCTATTTCTGATAGCTTACCCTATTAGGAGTAATAAGATCTATTAGATCTACCTTGCTAAAGGATTTCACAACATTTATTCCAAATGTTGCACCTGGTTAGAGGCTTTACAATTTATAGACTTGGTTAGAGTCTTTTACCATGTTAAAGGTTTCTCTTTCAACTTCACAATATTATAATAAAATCATTACAAACATCTGCAACTTTACATCTAAAATATTATAGCAGATTCTATGTGCTCAGAATAAGATTACCTTGCTTATAGCATACCTCAGTAAACCCTTATGTTTACTCTGTTCTTCGACTGTTCTCTGAAAACCTTCTCGGTGACCTCTGTGTCTCTGTAACAGTCTTCCTTCATACATATATGCAAACACCTTGCTCTTAATCCATGCTGTATAAATAGATCTCTTAAAACGGTGATCCAATTCATTGCTTTGATCTTACAAATAAGATTCCTTGAATGAATAACTAAACAAAACATTTCATTGGTTAGATTGTCCTTGTAATCATACATAATCTTCTAGTGCAATTTCCAATGTAATAACGGTTAGATGTGCCTCAATCTTGTAACACGTTTTCATATGCATGTCCAGGTTCAATGTATCTGGTAACACATTTCACTCGATGAATATCAACTCGGTGTGTTAAATTTATTGCTCGGTAGTCTCAAAAAGATACTCAGTAGACGGCTTCGGTGTACACTGTGTTCTGTGACTGCTTTCTTCTGTAACCGACTAGACTGTGCATGTTGACTTCTTTGTTTATACCGACTGCATGATTCGGTAGTGCTAACCGACTAGAATATATAGTATGACTTTGAATATAAAAACTAATGGCAACTTGATAAGTAGTAACAATCTCCCCTTTTGACATTAGTTGAGATGTTTGACAAAAACTACTTTCAAAGTCATAACTCAAAATCTATATACTTTGCAAAATGACTACACTTGACAATATATACAATAGTTAATGAAATAGTATATGTAGATATACTCCCCTTATCATTATTTTGTATATTACTCGGATTTTGTATGCTCGGTTCTATTCTGTGTTGGTGTGCTCTGCTAGCTCTGCATGCTCTGCTCGGTATACTCCCCTGTATACAATACTCAAAACTGTGTTACCAAAACTGTATCACTCTCAAAATATAGTATATTACTCCCCTTATGTAGTATTATATGGAGTATTACTCCCCTTTTTTGACAAACATCAAAAACTTAATTTCCATCCAGGGGCGGTAACTGATCAAAAATAGATTTATACTTGTTATGGGCATCAGTGAGTGCGACTGAGAGTGCATCCTTTACACTTTCCATTAAAGAATTTTGTGCTTGAATATCAGCCAATAGTGATATTAAGCCATCAAGAGTGCTTCCCTCTTGTGTAGTTGATAGGTGTGTAGCTCGGTTAATCTGCTCTTGAACTAATGAGAGATGAGGAAGGAATAATGTTTGGAGGGTCATTATATCCATCCTGATCTTATGCTCTTCATTTCTGAGTTCTAACTGTTGAGCCATGAGTTGTTGAAGCTTGGTATAAAAATTTTGAACTGAATTAGGCTCAGTGGTCAACTTAGTTGAGAGATTAGTGATCTCTTTCTCAATTGCATCAGTTTTATTCTTGATATCTTTAATGAATAAGGAAAATGTACAAAGTTTCTGAAATAAATAAAGAATATGCTTGAGTTGAGGGGATAACTCAGCAATGAATTTGACAAGCTTTACTTTTCCTATAGCGAGAGATTTTTGTACCTCTTCTATCATCTTTGCAATAAGCTCTTTATCTTTTAGCTTGCTCAAGTACTCAGATGCATCAACTCCAGATGTTTCTATTTGAGTAAGGAGTTCATCCAGTTGAATGTGGATGGCTGCATCGATTGACACAGTTGCTGAAGGTAGCATATCTATTAGTAGTGTCTTCACCTTCTGTAGTACTTTATTCTTCTTTTGAATGGCCATCTGTTTTTCTTGTTTGGCCTTTGCTTTACATAGTTCACCGAAATCAATAAGTGCTTGCCCTTTTAATTTTGAGACATCCACATTGGGCAACACTATCGGTTTAGTTAAATCAACTTTGAAACTATTCTTTCTCACCTTCTTCTCTTTACCTTTGGTCGGTTGTACTAAGACAAGTGCTTGTGAGGCTTGCTGGCCCTCGGTAGGTTGCTCGATAGATGCAACACTTTGGTCGGTTCCTGTAGCCGTTGTGGTGTCCTTGGGTGTCTTGGTACTAGGGGTCTCAGCTGTAACATTTTCAGTGCTTGAGACTTCTGATCTTTAGTTGTATCTTTTGTTGCTTTAGACTTGTGACCTTCGGTGCCTTGTTCTGTATCCTTAGGAGCTTCGGTAGAGACAGGTGGCTTGACCGGCGGATAAGGCTGAACTTGTTCTAAGACAGATTCACTAGATACAAGTTTTGCATAGGTAGTGCCTTCTATCATTTCCTGCTCCGGTGCTTCTGCATCCATGACATCTTCATCAATTTGAATAGTGTCAATCGGGTCTTGCTTAGTAGCATCAGGACCTTGCTCGGTGACATCAGGATCGTGCTCGGTGACATAAACAATTTCAACTTGAGATTGTTCACCGACATCCTTTCATTTGAAGATATCCTACCATTTGGCTTTTGTCTCATTTTCTACATCAATGTATAGCCCATTCATCAATTTTAAGGCTCTCTGTTTGACAAGAAATTTAGAATTGTAGGTTGTCAAATGCTCCTTGATTTCTGCTACAGACATATTAGGAAATACATGGACTAGACTTCTTTCTCTTATTTGTTTCTCTGAGTCCATTGCATATTTCCATCTATTATCAATATGTAAGTATAATTCACTCGGAAGTGACTTTACTAGTTCTAATGGAGCTAGCCAAAACTTTAGAAGTGTGCAAATGACAGCTTCTTCAATTTGTCACTTCTCATCATTATTCCTAGTCTCATACTTGACATATCTAAATCCTGCAAATCCACCATATTCTTTAAGATTGGCACAAAAGTTTTCAACACTATGAATATTTACCTTCTTGCTTTTTACAATCTGAAATTTGTTTGCATAATCGGATTTTGTATCACTAGACTCTTTTGCCAAAATGAGTCTCCAAGTAGATTTCTTATAGGTCTTGGTTACCTTGGGAACAGTAACACTCTTTTGTTTCTTACTCGGTGATGCAGCTGATGCTCTAGTGTTGGGTCTCTTTGTTGGTGGAGTCGGTAGGGCCTTTGAAATGTCCTGTTTCTTTCTTTTCAAAACTTTACCCTTAGGTAACTCAGTACTTAATGTTATTGCTGCCTCTTGAGCTTCAGATTCCTCTTAGGTAATGGCAAGAGTGCCTTTGACAGGTGTAGAGGAGGATTCTTCTCCGAATTTCTCAGATAAAACCTTTATCATCTTTGCAGCCTTTCTTGTAGCTTTAGGTACTATAATGCTCATTTTCACCTTTTCTTTAACTTCTTCATAAGTTCCATATCTCAGTTCGGTAGCATGCCTTAGCAATGAAAGATAGGCATCAATTTGTTGTTGTGTAATATCATAGTCAATCTCATAACCCATTGGTGGCAAAGATTGAGTCCTTGGTTCAACAGCATTCATATAACAGTAATCGGTGTCTACCTCAAAATATATATCATCCTTATATTTCTCTACCAGCCATGGTGGAATCCGGTACCTATTGCGCATCTTCTCTTGAAATTTGTTGAAATAGTCATCCATGCTATCATTAAAATTATCTCCCAATTTCTTGATAAAATCATTGATTTGATGGGTGATAGGTTGGTGTAGCTCCCAAACTACTTTACCGACTGAGGGAAAGAACTTCTCAAAGTAGAAAAACATGCATACAAGAAGTGAACCAAACTTCAGTGTGTTTGCCGAGTTGTTCTTCTTCGGCTTCCTTATTGTGTTCAGGTTCTCAAACAAGTTCTTCAGTAGCACTTCACATAAATCTACTTTCATTCCCTTTTTCACTATTTTGTAGGCTAAGTCAACTGCTACACATGGTACACTATTTTCCCTTGCTGATTGGAAGAAACAGTAACCAATTACTCTAATTGCAAACTTAAGTTTTGCATCAGTGACATTGTTCAATTTCAGTCCTCAGTAATCAGATTCTACTCCAGTTAGACTGATTAACTCCTTCTGTGATATCATTTTTTGTGCTTGTGCATGATCATAGATAGGATACCTGGTGATCACATGAATGATTTCCTTGGTGATTTTGAATGGTTGCTCTTCTAGCCACATTAAATCATCATGAACTCTACTTAAAACAAACTTAACCCACTGGGGTTTGAACACACGGGGATAGGCTAGGGCTTCAGTTAATCCCTTGATTTTGATATGCTTGAACTTGCTATCCATTTTGCCATCGGTACAAAGTTCATCATATGTGTCACTAATCTCAACATGATCGAGCTCTTCAACACGGCATTTGGTGAAGAATCTAACATCTTCGACTAACAAGACTCGATCAGGGATGAGTGAAAATGCAGTTTTGTCATCCAGTTCAGAGGTGACTTGAGGAGTCAAAGAGTACTTCAGCGAGGGCTTCTCCACATTCTTGACAACTACGAGATCTTGGATCTTGGGCGCCATTGTAGATTTCAGGTAAAAACTTAGCAAACTATCCTTAGGGTTTGACAGTTTACAAACGACTGACGCTTCACACTCGGTAGATAATAGCAATTTGACAAGATCGGAAACCAGCTTAACAGTGTGATGAGATTTGATGTAAATACCTTGAAATTCACTCTGAATGAAGTTTGATCGCCTTGATTTGCTCTGCTCTGCTCTCTTGAAAACTTGGTGAATGAGAATGACCGCGAAAATACCTTTTAAGTACACAAAAATACCTTATCGGGCTCCGTGTGGGTTAGGTCAAAACATTAAATGCACTCAGTTTACCTTTAACCGATTTACTCCTTTTTTTTCGGTTTAACCGAGTAACCAAATTTCCTTCATTTACCGACTTGACAGGCTTCCTGTATACACCGACTTGACAGGTTTCCTGTAAAGTGCTTTTGATGGAATTTCAAACTTACTAATGCATCTTAACTATGCAGATTTTGAATTTTGTACATAATAAAATGGGAACTGTTATGATTTAACCTTTAGAGAATGTAGTCCCTTCATACCTTTGCTGTTTAATTTGGAATAGGTGCACCTAACTCTGTAGGTAAGGTGCTTTCTTCATCTGACATGATTTCCTTCTTTTTCCAAATCATCTTAATTTTTTCTTTTATCTCTTCAGTGTCTCTTCTAGGTTGATCTCTGCAATCTCCAGCTAAGTGTCCAGCTTTGTGACAATGAAAACATGCCATACCAGGATTTCTCCATGATCTTCGGTTGTTCATTCCAAACCTTACAAAATAGTTGGCACTAATATGTCCATATCTTCCACAACATTCGCACCATATCCTTGTATTGTAATCCCATGGTACTACTACATATTGTCGATAAGGATTTGTGTGAGTTCAGTAACCACTAGTGTTTGCTCGGTGTGGACACCGCATGTAGTTCTTTTGCTTAGACCACTCGGTACTATGTCCATATCTATTGCAGTTTTTACAAAACCCTTTGAATTTTGCCTTCTGATAGTTGCTAACAAACTTTGTCCTACATTGATTAGATGTGTGACCATATTTATTGCAATTGTAACAATATCCATTTGACTTAGTAATAGTCAGTTGCTTACCTTTTCTGATCTGGCTTCTTCCTTTTGATTTTATTCCTGTTTCCAGCTTGCTTTGATGATTCTCCTCTCTTGGTAGTATGAATTCCTTTCTCGGTTGATTCTTTTCCTTTGTAACCGAGTCCTGCATCTTTGTTGGGTCTTCTTGTATTCAATTTCTCATCCAACATCTTTGATGCATCATAACTCTTCTTCAATGTTTCTTTGGATTTCTTCTCTATTTCAAGTTCATTGATCAATCTTGATACTTCAAGTTTCAATGCTTGATTCTCATCATTCTTCATAATTGCTTCATGATGTGCATAACCTAGTTGATCTATCATATTTTTTTGAATCCCAGTTAACCTTATGATTTCATCATTCTTATCAGATACTAAGACTTCAAGTTGTTGTTTCTCTCTTTGTAGATCTCTTGCTTTATCCTCTGTTGTCCTCAATGCATCTAGATTTTCAGTCATCTGTGTACTGAAATGTTCATGTTCTCTTTTCATTGCTTTTAGTTGATCAGTGAATGCTTTGTTCTTTTCTTTCAATACTCCAATCATTTCTTCAGTCTCTTCAAATATACTATTCTCAGATGATGTCTCAATTTGTTCCACTAACTCTTGAGAATCCTGCAAGTCATCAGATAATCTTCTTCTTACTTTCAGAGATTTTTGCATTTGCCTTTGCATGTCTGCAATCACTTGATTTGCATGATCCGGCTCTTCTTGTAGATACACAATCCTCCGAGATTGTTTATAGCCTTCCATTGATAAGATCTTTCTCTTTAGGTAGTTAAACCCTTTTCTAAGATTCAAGCTTTGATACCAATTGTTAGGCCCACTATGGAAAGCTAATGTACTCAGAGGGGAGGGGTCAATCAGTACCTCAAAACTTTTCTTTAATAATAACCTTACTGTTATGCATAAATAGAATAGTGCAGTAACATAAAATAAAGTTAAAACAAATAGATAACAATCATACATGATTCACTCCATAACACATATATTTTGGCTACGTAGAAACTCTTGGTTAGAGAGAAAAACTGTGGTGGGGATGGCACCCACAACTTCACTACTACAATAATAAAGATGTTTGGTTAGAGCTACATTTAGCTATTTCTGATAGCTTACCCTGTTAGGAGTAACAAGATCTATTATATCTACCTTGCTAAAGGATTTCACAACATTTATTCTAAATGTTGCACCTGGTTAGAGGCTTTACAATTTATAGACTTGGTTAGAGTCTTTTACCCTGTTAAAGGTTTCTCTTTCAACTTCACAATATTACAATAAAATCATTACAAACATCTGCAACTTTACATCTGAAATGTTATAGCAAATTCTGTGTGCTCAGAATAAGATTACCTTGCTTATAGCATACCTCGGTAACCCATATAGTAACTCTGTAAACCCTTATGTTTACTCTGTTCTTCGACTGTTCTCTGAAAACCTTCTCGGTGACCTTTGTGTCTCTGTACCAGTCTTCCTTCATACATATATGCACACACCTTGCTCTTAATCCATGTTGTATAAATAGATCTCTTAAAACGATGATCCAATTCATTGCTTTGATCTTACAAACAATATTCCTCGAATGAATAACTAAAAAAAATATCTCATTGGTTAGATTGTCCTTGTAATCATACACAATCTTCTAGTGCAATTTCCAATGTAATAATGATTAGATGTGCCTCAATCTTGCATATGCATGTCCAGGTTCAATGTATCTGGTAACACGTTTCACTCGGTGTGTTAACTTTACTGCTCGGTAGTCTCAAAAAGATACTCGGTAGACGGCTTCGGTGTACACTATGTTCTGTGACTGCTTTCTTCTGTAACTGACTAGACTATGCATACCGACTTCTCTGTTTATACCGACTGCATGATTCGTTAGTGCTAACCGACTAGAATATATAGTATGACTTTGAATATAAAAACTAATGGCAACTTGATAAGTAGTAACATGAATGACAATGATGGATCAGTTGACAACAACTTGCAGGGACAAACATGATGAAAATAAAAAGGGGTATCGCACAATGCTTATGTGCTTAAATATGCTATGATAGTGAAAAAGAATTATTACAGTGAAAAGACAATATTTTATACAATGAATTTTATAATGAAAGTTGATAAGTTTAGTGATAAGAAGAAATGATATTTCTCTTTCTAAATTTGCATGACAAGACAATTACAAGCTAATAGATTAATGACAACCTTGAAAAGGATCTAAATAATGTCAAAAAACTATGACTATGCTAAGGTAGCCTTAAATGCACAAGATGTGTGACATGTAATGATATACAAGAGGCAACGATCTTGAGGTCAAAACAAAGTGACCCTATGAAATAGTGAGTAGCTACCAGTTATGAGAGTGATGATATAATATGAATCAAAGTGGAGAAAGAAGAAAATGTTTAAAATGTGACCATGACAGTGATGTCCTTCAGATAAGTCATATTCATGAGGATAGTAATGGAGAATGTGACAATGTCTATTAAATGACAATCTTGTGGCAAAGTCAAAAATCATTGACAAATGTTTTTGGACACTTCAAGCAAATGACTACCCATCATCATGATGAAATAGTGGTAGAAGATGGCAATGGAAAGTTAAAAATAAAGGCAAACAACCATTCAAACATGATAGTCAAGCATGTTGAAGCATAATGATAATGAATATGTAGGCTTCAAAGATGAGTAAGACCTATCACTACATAAGAAAAAGAGAAATGGAAGAGACAAGAGAAAACATGTCCTCTTTATGTGCACGGCATTTTGAGGACATAATAGGATAGTTTGTGTATGATATACTAACCAAGGACAACTAAGGACCTATAATTAATGGGAAAGTATGTAGGTCATAGTCATAGGACTATATCAAAGGGCACAAAGAGAGCCACAAAACCTTACCAAGAAGACTCTCATTTTTTGAAAAAATAAATTCATCAAAAGGCAATGTAAAGAGTTTAGCACATAAGTCAGAGGTCTTACAAGCAAAATAATAGACAAATGATCCCATAACAATCAAAGTAAAAATCATGTGACAAAGATTGAAAGGCAAAGCACAGTTGATGACTATAATCACAATTAACAATCTAAGGTTTACAAAATAATCATAATAGAAAGAGAGATGAAGGAGAATAGAACAAGTGTTTGTAAAAGTCCTTAAAATGAGATAATAGTGCTCTACAAAGGAGTTAATTTCTTGTTCTTATGAAGGGGACTACCATGTATTAGATGACATTCATCATGAAATAATTAGTCAAATAGTGGAAATGATTTCAATAATACATTATTATCAAGAATAATGGAGCAAAGCAATGACAGTAGTGGAAGAATATTGTAGTAACAATGGATTTGAAAATGAGTCTTCGAGTATCAAGTGATACACAGTATGTGGAGAAAATGACTAAGCAAAAATGAAGTTATCAAATGAAGAATGTCCAGAGAGTAGTGAACAAAAGTATAATGCATATAAAAGTGTCTATGAAGTGGTACAAATGTGGAGGTAAGAGAGGATCTCCAATAATGTCATTTTTCATATGCTTAGTTATGGAATTTCGGTCACTTTGCACCATCTTCACACACCCCAAAACCTTCCTATAAGGTTGTAGCAGTTAGATGGAATGAATAAGTAGTTGCAGCTTCTTTCAACAGACATGGAGACATCAAGCAAGCATATAGGGGTTAGTTAACAAAGTGAACAACAGAAGGAGAAGATCTAAGGAACAATTTTACCAAGTCATATTTGTTACCAAGCATCAAAGAGCATTAAAAAGGTGTTCATAAATGAAAGTCAAGATCCAACCCATATCCATTAGCATGGCGCATTCAATGAGTATCAAAGAATAGAACAAATAGTTGACAGATGGAAAAAGGTTTGACCAGGTCACCTAAAGGAAGGAACATGTAAATTTGATTCTTTCAAGAAGGTTGCATGTTTGTAGGGAAGAAACTTGAGGCCCATATCTATACCTAGTAGAAAAAGAGAGTCAGTTCTTACAATTTCTCTATGATATTGTAGACCTCTCAAGCTCTTTAGTAGAAATAGTCTTGAACCTTAAAAAACAAGCACTTCGTGACCAGAAAATCATTGTAATTTTATATTTCAAGTGAAATTTGATTACTTCAAAATATGTGTTATTGTATCAAAACCTTTTTGAAATTATAAAGTTTAGTTTTGATTTCTCAATAGTTGTCTTATCATGTACAACTTGATGGTTGATGACTGTTTATGTGGTTTTCCTGTAAATTCTAAAACTTTTAATTGGTTTAGTATCTTTAAAATATTAATTACATGTAATGGTTCATGTTGTAAGTTGCAAGATGAGCAAAATTTAGTTTTAGTTATGAGAAAACATATTTTCCTATTTAACTATGAAATAAATTATTCTTACAAAACACTTGGGTATTAGTATATAAGAACATATGAGTTGTGTGAAAAAAAAGTTAAAAATTTAAGAAATTGTGTGTTAGGAGATAGTAGTACAAGTTATATAACATTTGGTGCATCACCATTATAACTATAGGTTCATCCCTTTAAGCATTTATAAGTCATTTTTTGGAGTTTTCTTCCCCTTTTTCATCAAGAATCAACAATTTAGACATTAGTTTTAGGTAATTGGGACTATAAACCAACCTACTTTGGAGATTCACTCCAACTTACAGGAAACCCATTGGCCTAGGAGTGTTTCTATATGTCACTAGATAGTTGAGTAGTCAACTCAGTAAGGGTGCATAACCATGTGATAACATTTTTTGGCACACCCGATGGGACAAAGAATTTATTCTCAATTTGTTTCAAACTTTAAGTCACTACTATTTTGGTATGTAAATTTTTAGTTCTAGACTTTTGCAATATTAAAATCACATACCTGGCAACTCTAAGATTTGTCAAATAGAAAAACATTGCAAAATAGCATATGAGAAGAGTGCAAACAAGAGGGAGTACTATTCCTTTTGACTATTTGCATTTGTCTCTGCCTAGGAGGAAAGGGAGAAAAATTAAAAAGATATTTGTATATTCAAGAAGAAATCATTCTTTCCCTCCTGCAGTGATATTTTCAACTATTAGTCCAAGGAATACAACTCTTTTGGTTCCAATGGCTCTTCTGAGGAACCAAGATTTCATGCCTTTCAATGGTAGTAGCCCATTAAATTTGACACAACATGATGATATCCCAATGGTTTCTCTAAAAAAAAATCATTCTTTAAAGGAGAAGATCAAACAACACTAGTAGAGTATATCAAAGATGTAGCCAACCTTTGTGTAGTTTAACACATAACATAAAAGAATGTTGCAGTGAGATTACTTGCAACATCATTGAAAGGAAAGGCCTCATAGTGGTTTAGACGTTTGTCGATGAATTACATAGCTACATGGGACAACTGGGTAATGTACTTTGCAAGCATTTTGAAGACAAATCAAATTACTTGTCTTTGGTTGAACAACTGACTACCATCAAGAGGGCTCCTCATGAGCATATGACTAACTTCAATAACTAGTTTCAAAGGACTTGGAATAGAATCCCACAGCCTATAAGACCATCACCTCAATATGTTTTTCTTCACCATCTTAGAGCTCTTAATAGTGACATATTAGTTATGTTGCAATCTATAGTGGTAGAACTCTTTCTAACACTTTTGACATAGTCATGAGAGTTGAAACTAACCTAATTCGAGTTGGTAAAATTGCTCCAAGGCCACCTATGCCATTTTTCCCATAAATGTAGCCACTTACACCCTTCCAAATAGCTCCAATAGCTATTTTCCTTGCCTTACCAACAATAAATAATCAGTTGATTCACTAAGAAAAGGTTACTCCAACATCATCCTTTGAGTTTCAAGAATTAAGTAAAGAGTTAAAAAAAAAATTTCAAAACCTTGGCAATGAATTGGTAGACATTAAAAGGTAGAAAATCAGAGTTATAGACCTTATCAATTGCCTCACCAATCCCCTTATCAAACTAATATGTCAAATGGATCTCAATTTCAAGCAAATTCACATGGCCAAAGGCAAGCCTTCAATGCTAGGACATACCAACCTTATAATCAAAATGTTGCCAACACATCTAGAGATCTAGTTCCAATCTAAAATAACTTATAAGAGTTTGAATGGTGTTTTCCTTGTAAACAACCCCATAATATGGCTACATGCACTAATAGCATCATAAATCAAGCCTTGATGGTTCAAAATGCCTATGTTGTCCCACAAAACCCAGTGAATGAAACACATGAACAACAAAATACTTTATAAGGAGATTTTGGAGGTGATGTGACCTTGATGAATTGACTAAGGGAAGAGTTTTGTGGTGTGAATGATTCACAAACACAAAATTAGTCCTATAACCTAATTGATGCCAATATTGTTGCCAATTGACACTCATTTGATTGGTTTCAATATGTTGTAATTGATGGCAACATGTTTTGGCTTTCATATCTTGGTTTGGTTGTTTAACGGCAGACACTTCAGTGGCACCGGCAGTTATCTTCACCGGTAGGAGGAATTCTTTGGGTACTGGCATTGCAGACCAACATGACTTCATCAGGATACAGGTATTGGAGGTCGACATCATTTGGGAGATCTGGCAATTGGAAATTGATTCTGATATTTATGTATATATGTAATTGAGCCGACATGTATATTCATTTTGTAATTATCTATGTAAGTCGACATAAGGCATGAAGTATTGTAAGGGTATATAGGTCAGTTGATTAGATCATTTTTTACATAGGATAATATGATGTAATGTAATATGAGTGAGACGGAGATAATTGTAATGTGAGGAATGTTGATTATGTAAGAGGTTATTCCGGTAAGGGTTTAGGGTATCAGAACCGGAACAAACAACGCTTGAACCGGAACTCAATCAGGCATAGCAGATGCATTAAATGAGTTCAGTTTTATGTTTTCTTATTTAGAGTGATTATAGTCAGTGAGACTCCTTTGTGATGAGCAGTGTGCTCTAGGCTGTAAACCTTCCTGCATGTGCAGGCCCCCATATTTTGTAATATCTTTTCATATGGCTAGTGGATTGATATTGTGGGTCACAAATCCCACAGTAGTTTTTCCACCTATAATTCTCTGTGTTATGGTATTCATTTGTGTGATTGGCTTATTGATTGCTTTACATCTTTCAATCTTATATGTATCGGTTTACCGGTTGGTGAATGCATGTTTTAATAAGGTTAAAATTGATCATTCTAGTAGAACACCAATTCACCCCCCCCCCCCACCTCTCAGTGTTCTTGGATTCCAATAAATACAAGGTCCAAGAATAGGGTTGTTGACAGTGGAGAACAAGCTTATATTAACACTTTTCAAAAAGTCAAGGAAATGTAAAGAAGTGGCCAACCTTACATTTCCCTAATAGATTACCATGCAGAGGAGAAAATCATCCCAACATACATCTCATCTAGGACCACTTATGTTGATAAAAATCACAGTGAAGGAGAATATGATTCGTACTCTCATAACAATCTCAAAAGTATCATATAGGATGGTAAAGTAATTGAGGGTGAAACTAAAAGTGATGTTTAGGTACAAAAGATTATTTGTGGCATGGATAAAAATTTTGGACCAATTTTCAAGAATCAAAAGTAGGCATTGTAATGCTTATTAATTAAAGGAAAAATATAAATAAGCTCTAAACAAGAGGAAAAGGGGCAAAGCAAGTAATATTTACCCCTCCATGTCTTCCTCTTTTAGTGTGTGCACAAGCCCTAAAAATCAAGTCTAATATAGTAAAATTTAACATATTTTTTTATACTTGTTTTAAATTGATATTTATGTCGAAAAGTACCTTGTATAGCCATAACATTGATGGAAAGAGTATATGTACATAAAAAGGAAATTCTCAAAAATTAAAAATGTGTGGAAGTGTAAGGACGATAGTCTAACTCATGGAAGTACAATAATTTAATGATCGTTGCATTTTTAATTTTCTTCATACTTGAGCTTGATCGTTGCATTTTGAAAGAGTGACAATTTTATTTACTCTTTCAAACTATGCATTGTGAATAGTATCATGGATTTCTTCAAGGAATGTCATAGTATAATGACACAAAACTATGAATACATATAGTGTATAGTGTATAGAGTTATGAAGAAGAATGTAATAAGTTTAACATACAATTAATCCATAGAACCTTTGTATTTATCATAAAGATTCATAACTTTATTCTACCAAAATGTGTATGTTGAGAATGTAATAAAATATAAAAGGTCTTTTTATAATTTCATATTCAAAAATGCAAAAATATTTTATGTTTTAAGATGTATATATTTAATTATATAAAAAATATAATTTGTATTGAACTAACTTTAGTATATATGGTCTTTAAAGCTCACATCTTCCTCATCTTCACAATCTGCCCAGACATCTTCAAGTCAATATACATGTGTATAGCTCCTTTTGATTTTGTTCTTCATCCCACAAAAATCAAAATTATCACGGGCTTTGAACCTCCTCATAATGACCCATTGCATTTCATCCTCCATATTTTTGGCCTTTGGGTTAGTCAACATTGAATATCAGCCAATTGATTCTGGAAATTTGAGGCCAGTTTTATGAGCCTCTAATTGTCTCTCATGCACATGAATCAACTATTGACATAATTACATGAGGACAATTTTATCTGAAGGATACCTTGGCAACATGAATGGTTCACCTAAAAAACATCCTATGCAGATATATGTGAAAGTAGGAAATTGAAAGAATACACAACCAAAGAAAGAAACTTTGTTGTATGCCACTTCTCTTCTCTAACCCTTTATCAAACATACACTTCCAAACAGAAAAGAAGGCATAATTAACCCTTCTAAAGTAAATTCTTTGATTATCAATTATAAGCTGATAATAATAATCCCATACCTGCACTAGTCTTCTATCTCCCTTGGTAGACAAACCTTGATATTGCCTCATGGAGGTGGTTGCATACACAAGGTATGAGGTCATATAGAATTTCAGTGTTGTTTTGACCTCCTTTAGTTGTGCACATAAGGCGTCACTAATTTTCTCTCCCCAATCAATTTTGGTAGTCCCTTTCTAATTATGCTCATATAATAATACATCCAATTTTGTAAGTAATGAGAATCTCTCAGACCTCTTACTCTTGAAAGCATAGTGACCATATTATTGTATTCTTCATTAAAATTACTTATGTGAAAGTATTTAGGTCATCTTGAAGTAGTGGAAACCCTGGTTGAAGATAAGAAAATTGTATTAATCATCTTCTTACATTTTTCTTCATTCTTCTCATAATACTCTTGAGCACTGTCTTGGGTTACGTCTGGTACCTCTTCTACTGGAGAACCCTTAAACATGTTGTTAAATAAAACACTATCTAATATCATAACAACATTGTTATTTGTGTCCTTCACCTGTCTTGTATTAGGATCAAAATGATTCGCCACTGCAAGTACAAAGTCTGGATCGTGAGCTGCTACCAAGAAGGAAGCATACTTATGCAACTCTGAATTGATCAAGCACGTCATATGAGATGGAGCCTTTTTAAATCGATCAATAAATTCTTGCATGTCTACATGGCCAATCTTAGTATCCTTTATTTCCTTGACATTTGATTCAACTAAGCTTTTTGGAAACATATTCAAGTATTTATCATACTTATACTTCATTTTATTCACAGGCGGCTTGCTTGGTGAAGGCTCTAACTGAATTGAAGAAGGCTTTGACTTGCCTTGAGCGGGCTTAGACATT
This sequence comes from Cryptomeria japonica, assembly GCF_030272615.1. Classification (NCBI taxonomy): domain Eukaryota; kingdom Viridiplantae; phylum Streptophyta; class Pinopsida; order Cupressales; family Cupressaceae; genus Cryptomeria; species Cryptomeria japonica. The sequence goes on from NC_081407.1 coordinate 693,228,817, forward strand.
TATGAAGTTTTCCATTCAACACTAAGGATTGGTGTTTTGAAAATCATCACCATCAGATTAGAAATTTCGTTGAGTAGAACAAGTTTCATGAGTAAAAAATGACTTAGAAAAAAATATGGACCAAAACTTGTAGGTCAAACTTTAAAGTTCGATTTGCAAATTAGAAGACCAATATTCACACATCGGACTTCAAAGTCCGATGTGCAAGGGAAAAGCATCACGAGTTCCATATCGGACTTTAAAGTCCAATATGCAAATAAGAAAAACAACTTTGCAGGTCGGACTTTAAAATCTGATCTATAAATAAAACAAACATCATACGCAGGTCGGACTTTAAAGTCCGACCTACAAGTGAAAAACTTGCAAAGGTAGCTACATGTCAGACTTTAAAGTATGACCTGCGACCAGGAAAAACACATGTGACCTACACATCAGAATTTAAAGTGCAATGTTCAACCAAGGGAAGGGCATGTTCTTGACATGTTGGACTTTAAAGTCTGACCTATTAGGAAAAGGAAGAACAAAGGATCGACAAGTCGGACTTTAAAGTCCGACATGTCGATCGGGGAAAAAACTAATCTTCTTCGCATCGAATATTAAAATCTGATGTGAAGAAATGGGCAAAACAACTCTCGCATGTCGGATTTTAAAATCCAACATGTGGGAGGCTGTCAGTTGGGAAAAACAAAGTTCTAGGGCATTCGGATTTAAAATCTGATATACCCTAGTACTAAAACTAAACCAACATAAATAAACAAAAATCAAAAAACCCTAACTAACTGACACTAAGCACAAACTCAAGAAAAACACGAAAAATAAAACAAAACGTACCTCAAATCATGAAAAGATGAAGGAAATTGCCTTTCAAAACCTTGAATGCATTTGCACGAGAAAAATCCGCAGAACAGCGAGCTTGCACAAGAGAAATGGAGGAGAAGAGAGAAAATAGGGAAAAACCAACTTTAAACAAATTTAAAAAGACCTAAAACCTAATTAATAACCCTAACAAAAAGTTATTAATGACTACAATAAATGCAGTCTGCACCATGCAGGTCAAACTTTAAAGTCTGATCTGCACATAGAAACCCCTTGCAGGTCAGACTTTAAAGTCTGACCTGTAGACAACCAAAAAGCTAACCCCCTGCAGGTCGAACTTTAAAGTCTGATCTGCACATAGAAACCCCTTAAAACAAATTAAAAAAGACCTAAAACCTAATTAATAACCCTAACAAAAAATTATTAATGGTTGCAATAAATGCAGTCTATGCCATGCAGGTCAGACTTTAAAGTTTGATCTGCACATAGAATCCCCTTGCAAGTCCGACCTGCAGTCAACTTAAAACATGCAAATCATGCACATCGGACTTTAAAATCCGATGTGCAACTAACTTAAAACCTAAACACCCTGCAAGTCGGACTTTAAAGTTCGACCTATAGGTTAAACTGCAAAAAACTACTAACTTAAAAATGACAAAAACAAACAATGAAAAGCAAAAATGACTAACCAACGAAGTAGGTTAGCCTCTCCCGGAGGACGTGAGGTAGGAAACGGGCCGGTTTCATAGGGTTGCCTCGCAATTTTGGCCATGCTGAAATTGAGGACAACACTTTTCTTAATCATCATTTTAATGACTTCATTGATGAGCTATAGCATAATTTTGCTTCTTTATTTAATCATTACAATATTCTAAAGATGTAGAAGTTCTTTTAAAAGTTTAGAGAACTTGAAAGTTTCCAAAATGTTTTTGTAAGATTTTACAATTAAAATAGCAAAAATGTATTTGGAAGTTTTTAATCAAAAGTAAAATAAACATTTAAGAAAAAAAAATTAAATTAAATTTTCAACAATCATCATGTTAAAAGACATATTTTGTAATGGCCCACTTAGTTTAACCCAAAATTTTGACTAATTTTTTTTTTTACTTATTATTACTTGTGTTTGATTTAATCACATACTCAAATACTTCTATCCAAACAGAATAGGCATATAACCATATGAGTTAGGTATCTATCCATATAAGACAAAGGGTTTTATCTATCCAATTTGGGATAGGAATCTACCCAAACGAGGTAGGCATTTATTCATAAAGAATAGAAAATGCTCTAGCCAAAGACTTAGACTCATCGAGACCATCCAAGTCCTAAGTCACTCTCTAAAGACTACACTCCCCTACTAGGAGTGCACCAAGGTCACCGTCCTTAGGAGTATATGGAAATACTTCTTTAAACAAGCTTGAGTTTTGCCTCGAAATTCAACGTAAAGCCTCAAGAAGTCAAGCGAATCCCCTTCCAAGTATGCATTGAATTAATTTTAATCTTTTAATTAGTATTATTTAGACCCTTTTTGATTAAATGATTTTATTGCTTCCCAAAGTCTAATAACTCATCCTTAACCAAATCCTAATCCTCATCCCTGAACGCCTGGCTACTAGGGACAACTCCGTTCGTAGACTACCTACATACCTATTTTGGCACGGGATCAAGGAGTAAAATATGTAGTTCTTGTTTCTAACTATGGTTTAATGTAAACTCTTTAGTGGGTATTTCCTAGATAGTTTCTCAAGGGTTTCTACTCACGATGGTAGCTCTATAGAAAAAAGGCTCAAGGTGGCCTTATACTCATGGCTTAAAAACTAGGTCCTATTTCCTATATTATTTACATCACCCTTGACCCATTACCATCCATGAAATTTTCATCAATAAAAAATAATTTCCAAAATCATCACACGCACCCAAACCCTAACAAGGTTTTCTAAGGCTTAACTGATAGATGCTAGTTCATTTAAAATTTATTTTTTTAGGTTATCAGTCCAAGGGGGTTACCCACCCCTTGGATTTTAACTTCCAAATGACCCTTATTTCTCCCAAAAATTTTATAGGGACGATGTCACAAACACCGTTGTTATAGCTTTATTCGGCATAAAGTGCAGTAGTTCAACACAATGACATTACCAATAAACGTGATCCAAAGGTACCATAGATACTGAATATTGCTAAGTTTTGGGTTTCATCTCCTCTTGTCTAGTTGTCTAACTAAGAATTCAACTATAATTTCATGAAAGCTTAGGAAAAGCATTATACTAAAACAACTATGAAAATGAAACTATCACATGCAAGGAATTGTTGTTTGAAAATTAAAACTAAGATACTAAATTTATGTAATTGAAAGGAACATTTGCTTGAGAATGAAAATAAACAAATCAACTACTTGGAAAGTAAGATTTTCTTCAAAGAAAACTTATGATAATAATTAACCTCTAAAAATTGAACTGAATACATGAAAGTACTATTTTCTTGGAAACTATAATACTTGTAAGAGATAGCTTATGAAAATGATTTCAATTACTTGTAAGATATTAATTGTTTGAACAAAAAATCTATTAAACTTTAATTATGAAACCTAATACTTTAAAATTACTAAATTGCTTAAACTACTAAATAACAAGACTTTGGAAATGAATTTAATAATCACTTGTTTTAAGGGTAAGACTATCGATGCAGAGGGTTTGGGATGTTATATCAGATTCTTGGTTTTTAATCAAAAAGGGTCTCCACTTGGTATCACCCAATGGACCAATGTCTTTAATATTCTCAAGGTTTCTAGATCTTGCCCTAGATCCTTCCCAAGGATCTCTTCACTCAGGACAACTCACAACTGACAAGGAGTCTCCTACCCCTAAGGTTTCAACCCTTCAACCAAGGACACCTAACAACCCCAAACCCCAAGCAACAGGATCTTTACACAAAAGGTGGACTCTAACTTATGTGAGTGTTTACACATGTTTTATATGGTATTTTCACTTATCTTTCCCCCTTAGATGGGTTTTTACTAGCCCTTTGTATCTTTTCCTTTTTTGGACCTAGGAAATAGGGCTACAAGCAATTAGCCCTCTATTTGGAATTTTCTTAATTTGTTTCACAACCTACCTAAACAACCCCCTAAATAAATTTTATATTTGAATACCCTTTTGGGCATTCTACAAGATTTTAAACTTATGCATCTGGGTTTTGTGTATGGATGGTCAAACCCTACTGACCCTATTTAGCCTCTTCTAACCGATATTGGGGTTCAAGCTATCAAATCCTTCACCAATCACAAAGGAATTAAAGGATACACTTTAAAATGGTTTTAAATTGTCCAAGGTACCTTATCATGCCAATTTTGACCATCCTTCAATCGGTTGTCCTAGGTTTCCACCCTCTTTTCCTACTGCACAGGCTTGCCACGTGAGCGATGTCAAGCCTAGGGCATCATCTTAGGAAAGACAAATGGAACTTCCTATCTCTAAAACCACTAGGAACATCTAGTATACAAATCAAATCAACATCCTCCCAAGTTTCAGATTGATCCCATAGAGAGATGTTGATTTGTGTCACTATTTGCATCCAAACCCTGGTTTTGAGGGTTTTGTCAGGCCAGTGGGATAGAAAATTCAGTTTCTTCCAAACCCCAAGGCTTCAAGACCTTAGATCAACTCCAAATGGATGGTTAACCTCTTCTAAAACTTTCAAAAAATTTAATTCATGCCCACCATTCATAGGGAATTATGCAAGAATGGAAAACTCAAGAATAATGCAAGAAATCACAATAATAGTTTGCTTTGAAGGCAAGAAATTCATTCAATATCATCTCCAACCAGTAGGAATAGTTCCTCTAGGCTTATATCATTCCAATTAACTCCTCCAACTACCTCCAATGCATACAATCTACCAACCATCCGTTGGGATAACCACATTTCAAAATCTTGCAAGAAAAGTTGCTTAAGACAATAATGCAACTTTGCAACTTTTGTCAACTTTCTACAATTTGGTTTTCCCTTCACACCAAAGGTCAATAATGAACCTACCCCATGTATTAGACCCCTAAACACCAAAAATACACATAAAATTACCATGCAAGGCCTTTGACCAAGTTGACACACCTTGGGGCCTTAAGGCTTATTACACTACCTAGACCTAAGCAATAGGTCTTCAAACACACACTTTGCACATTCTATTCCTAACATAACCATGAATTAAAATGATATAGACACATGTCAAAATGAAGTAGACACATGTCCTAGTGCCCCTACACCATACTCCCTTGGACAAGAAAACTCAAGTCCCTTGAGTTGCCAACCGGTTGATTGTGGTTCCATGCTTAAGGATATCACTTTCACTCATCCAAGTAGCTTCAGACTCAAGAAGCCCCTTCTATTTGACCAAATAGTCTTTGTACACACCTTTCCTTGTTTGTTTGATCACCTTGGAGTTAAGAATGCACTCTAATTCCAATGGCTTGCTAGGTGATAGATCCTTCATCCATTCTACATCTTCTTCCTCAAGAGATGAATCAGGTGTTGCATGTGTCAAGGATCCTTTGAAGGCTGTCAAATCGCATACATTGAAGATGGGAGATATTCCCAAGTCTGCTGGAAGTTCAACTTCATATGCATTATTGCCAAATTTATGAACCACCCGGAGAGGACATATCTTCTTCATGAGCAGTTTAGAGGGTTGGCCTTTAATTAACCTTTCTTTCCTCAAGTAGGTCATCACCAAATCCCCTAATTTGAAATGAACATCTCTCCTCTTAACATCTGCTCAGAGTTTATATTTATCAGCACTTTGTTGAAGTGAAGCCTTAACCTGTACATGAATCTCCTTCATGGAGACAACAAAGTCTTCTCCTTGGGCACTCCTTTTGTCCATGCCTCAAAGATCTCTGAGTTCAAGTATCCCTCTAGGATGTAAGCCATACACAACCTCAAATGGACTTCTCCCTATGCTCCTATTGGCTGAATAATTATATTCATATTCAGATTGGCCAATCACTAAGTCCCAACTTTGTCCATGTTGCTTGGTAAGGCATCTAAGGAGATTGCCAAGGGACCTATTAACCACCTCAGTTTGTCCATCATTCTAAGGGTGGTATGCTGATGAAAATGATAGATTGGTACCTAATTTCTTTCAGAGACTCCTCCAAAAATGACCAAAAAACTTGGAGTCTCTATCGGTGACAATATTGAGAGGTAATCCATGTATCCTTACAACTTCTTTGAAAAACAAGCCTGCAATATGAGATGCATCATTTTTGCATTTACATGGCACAAAATGATCCATCTTGCTGAACCTATCAACAATTACAAAGATACTATCAAACCCCCTAGGATTTTTGGGCAATCCAAGTACAAAATCCATACTAAGGATTTCCCAAGGCCTAGCAGGAATCGGTAAAGGCTGATACAAACCAGCATTGGTTGAAACACCTTTTTCCCTTTGACAAATAGGACAATTCTCCACAAATCTTCTTACCTCTGCCTACATCTTAGGCCAATAGTAAAATCTTGATACCTGCTCTAAGGTTTTGTCCAAACCAAAATGACCTCCAAGGCTGCCATTGTGTTCCTCTCTAATGATATTCTCCCTCATATAACATTGAGGAATGCATAATTGATGCCCCTTGAAGAGAAACCCATCCTGCAACATAAAATCAAAGAACTCAACATGAAAAGAGTTAGCAAACTTAGTACATACACCATATCCATCCTTGAAATCATTATCGTCCTTGTACATGACTCTAAGAGAATCAACACCAACACATTGCAACTGAATTTATTGGATTGTGAGGGATCTCTTGCTCAAAGCATCTACAACCTTATTAGCCACACCCTTCTTGTGCTTGATGGTAAAGGTGTAAGGTTGGAGTTTTTCAACCCACTTGATGTGCCTTTGGTTCAACTTCTCTTGCCCATTAGAAAACTCAATGCATGGTTATCAATATAAACAATAAACTCTTTTGGAAGAAGATAATGGCACCACTTTTTGAGTGCTTGCACAATGGCATAAAGCTCCAAATCATAGGTTGAATACCTCTATTTAGTGTCATTCAACTTCTTTGAAAAGAATGCCACCGGATGTCCTTCTTGACTAAGGATTGCACCTAGTACCTTTATGCGCCTCATGAATGAGGTATTGGCAGAATTTATTGGAAATTTTGTTATTATTTATCTTGATGACATATTGGTGTTTAGTAGGTCCAAGGAGGAGCATTTGAAGCATTTGGATCAGGTTTTGAGGAAGCTTCATGAGGAGAAATTGGTAATCAATCTAGAGAAGTATGAATTCATGAAAACTGAGTTGGTGTATCTAGGCTTTGTAGTTTCAAATGGATGTTTGAAAATGGATCTTTCTAAGGTTGATGCTATTTTCAATTGGCCTACACCTAGAACAATAGGTATGGTGTATTTGTGAGGCCAAATGGCATCACCATCCACTCATATAAGCCCTCATTGGTTTTAAAGTTTGTCTTGTCTTCCACTCATCACCAGGTCTGATTCTGATCTGATGGTAACCTGACTTCAAATCAATCTATGAAAATTAGCATGACCCTCCAAGATAATCCATAAGGTCTTCAATCCTAGGCATAGGAAACCGGTACCTAATTGTGATCTTGTTGATGGTTCTATAATCAGTACACATCCTCCAAGTTCCATCTTTTTTTGGTACCAACACATGGGCTCAAAATATTCATAATCAACTCCTTATCCAAAAGGTCTTTGCACTTGTCTTGCTATCTCCTCATTCTGACTAGGAGTCATCTTGTAGGCAACTTTATTAGGAAAGGTCACTCCAGGGATTAGATCAATTTGATGACTAATTTCTCTGATGGGAGGCAAATTCTCAGGTATGTATTTGGCCACAACTCCCTTATATCTATCCAACATGGCTTGCACTTCACTAGGAATATCTCCTTTATCACCATTTCCTTTCTTGGACTCATCTTTTGGGTGTAAAACTAAAGCATATCCTTGGATCTCTTCTTGTTTGAGGACTTCCAAAAACTCCTTTCCACTAAACTAACAATCTTCTCTTCCCCTTGATCAAGTAAAGGATCCATCCTAAACTGTCTACCATTCTTGGTAATGACATACACAATTTTCTCACCATCATGTTGTTCTTTAACATCATACTTCCAAGGGCGACCTAACAATAGGTGACAAGCATCCATAGAAAGGATATCACACAAGATCCTATCCTTATAGTCCCCCATTTCAAAATCTACCCAAGTTTGTTCATCTACAACTACATGTTGCCCCTTGTTAAACCAAGACACTCTATAAGGACTCACATGTGGTAACCTTTTCAATTTTAACTTCTCTACCATTTCTAAAGAAGTAATATTCTCTGTGGATCCAGAATCAACAATCACTTTACAAACCTTACCATGGGACTTACAAGTAGTTTTGAAGAGTGAATTTCTTTATGGGGGCTCTTTGCATTGGGGTACCTTCAACAACGTTCTCCTTAGCATAAGGCTTTCTCTACCCAAGGTAGGACCTACATTTCCCATGGGTGAATTGACACTTTGTCCATCATCTTCTTGCACAAGTTGAGTCCTTCTTTTTGGTCCATGTGAGCTAGAAGCTTTCTCCGGGCATCTACTCATAGTGTGACCCACTTGGTTGCAATTGTAACATTTATAAGTGAAAACACCAGCTCCTCTGCCTTGGTTTCCTTGCCTACCCCTACCAAAAGGTCTTCTTCCTCCTCTAAAGCCTCCATTCTTGTTATTGAACTCTCCATTGGACTCTTGCTGGTTAGAATCACCATTTTTAAAAGGAGTTTTCCTTCCTCCATAGCCTCCTCTACCTCTGAAATTTCTACCACCTCTTCCTCTATTATTTTATTCTCCTCTCCTCTTTATCTTATCTTCCACCCTCAATTCCAATTGGAAGCATTTGTGCATAGTGTCTAGAGCCACGATGCTGATCTCATATTGGATGTTTTGCCTTAACCCATTCAAGTATCTAGCCACCGTCTCCGTCTCTTCTTCATGCTTCTTGGACCTAAGACTTAGCTTGTGAAATTCTTCAGTATATGCATTCACATCCAACTCCCTTTGTCTAAGATTTTGCAACTTCTTATACATCTGAACCTCATAGTCAATGGTAGGAATTGGTCTTTGATTTTGTTCTTCATCCTCTCCCAAGAGGATATCTTCTTCTTCCCTAAGTTCACCCTTTCTTCCTGCAACACTGTCCACCACAACAAGGCAGACCCCTTGAGTCTAGACTTTTCCAAACTCGCTCTTTTCTCCTCTGGGACCTCTTTGTACTCAAAGTGGTTATTGAGTGCTTATATCCATTCAAGCACCTCTTCTCCATTTAGGCTACCGCTATAGATAGGTAGACTTTCCACATTATCCATGTTTACTGATTTCAGAGAATCCAAGAACATCTTTTGATCAGGTGTCATATTCTGAGGGATGGCCTTCTACTCCTCATTCTCCTCTTCTGATTCATCATCACAAGTTTTGTCCTTTCCCTTGGACTGTCCGGTCTCTTTGAGTTTCTCTTCAAGCAACTCCTCTACCATCTTCTTGATGGACTATGGGTTCATTGCCTTAGGAGGCATTGTAGCAACCTCTTCTCCAAATTATGAGTTTGACATACACTATTCCACCCTTGGTATGGCTCTAATACCAATATGATGCAAAGGGTTTGGGATGTTATGTCAGATTCTTGGTTTTAACTCAAAAAGAGTCTCCATTTGGTATCACCCAATGGACCAATGTCTTTAACATTCTAAAGGTTTCTAGAGCTTGCCCTAGATCCTTCCCAAGGATCTCTTCACTTAGGACAACTCACAACAGACAAGGAGTCTCCTACCTCTAAGGTTCCAACCCTTCAACCAAGGACACCTAACAACCCCAAGCAACGAGATCTTTACACAAAATGTGGACTCTAACTTATGTGAGTGTTTACACATGTGTTATATGTTATTTTCACTTATCTTTCCCCCTTAGATGGGTATTTACTAGCCCTTTGTATCTTTTCCTCTTTTGGACCTAGGAAATGGGGCTACAAGCAATTAGCCCTCTATTTGTAATTTTCTTGATTTGTCTCACAACCTACCTAAACAACCCCCTGAATAAATTTTATATCTGAATACCCTTTTGGGTATTCTACAATATTCCAAACTTTTGCATCTGGGTTTTGAGTATGGATGATCAAACCTTATTGGCCCTATTTAGCCTCTTCTAGTTGGTATTGGGATTCAAGCTCTCAAAAGCTTCACCAATCACAAAGGAATGAAAGGATAACACTTGAAAAGGGTCTTAACTTCTCCAAGGTACCTTCTCATGCCAAGGTTGACCATCCTTCAATCTGTTGTCCTAGGTTTCCACCCTCTTTTCCTACTGCACAGGCTTGACACATGAGCGATGTCAAACCTAGGGCATCATCTTAGGAAAGACAAATGGCACTTCCTGTCTCTGAAACCACCAGGAACATCTAGTATACAAATCAAATCAACATCCTCCTAGGTTTCAGATTGACCACATAGAGAGATGTTGATTTGTGTCACTGTTTGCATCCAAACCCTGGTTTTTAGGGTTTTGTCAGGCCAGTGGGATAGAAAATTCAGTTTCTTCCAAACCCCAAGGATTCAAGACCTCATATCAACTCCAAATGGATGGTGAACCTCTTCTATAACTTTCCAAATTTTTATTTCATGCCCACCATTCACGGGGAATTATGCAAGAAGAAAACTCAAGAAGAATGCACGAAATCACAATAACAGTTTGCTTTGAAGACAAGAAAATCATTCAATCTCATCTCCAACCAGTAGGCATCATTCCTCTAGTTTTATATCATTCCAAGGAACTCCTCCAACTACCTCCAACTCATACAATCAACTAACTAACCGTTGGGATAACCACATTTCAAAATCTTGCAAGAAAAGTTGCTTAAGACAATAATGCAACTTTGCAACTTTTGTCAACTTTCTACAATTTGGTCTTGCCTTCACACCAAAGGTCAAGAATGAACCTATCACATATTGCAGACCCCTAAACACCAAAAATACATATAAAATTCCCATACAAATCATTTGACCAAGTTGACACACCTTGGGGCCTTAAGGCTTATTACACTGCCTAGACCTAAGTAATAGGCCATCAAACGCACACATTGCACATTCTATTCCTAACATAGCCATGAATTAAAATTATGTAGACACATGTCAAAATGAAGTAGACACATGTCCTAGTGCCCCTGCACCAACTATTTAATAATAAGCTTGAAAAAAAACCACATTATTTTTAAATACTAATTGTTTAAAATTGAGATTAGAAAAGAGTTTAAATACTTGCTAGTTAGCCAATGTAATTAATAATAAGTCCACTGATAATTATAAATAATTCTATTTGCGTAAAAAGGAAAACTAACTAATATTAAAAAATGAGATCGCTTGAAAGGAATTATTAAGTAATCCCTTGAAAGGTGAATCTATATACTTGTAAAAATACTAATTGTTAAGGTTTGTAAAATATCTAATTACTTTTGGAATGCTACTTGCCTTGAGATAAAGTATGAAAATAAGACTAATCATGGATTAAAAATGACCTAGTACTTAGTGTCTAAACACTTTTAAATGGTAAAGGCTAAATACTTGCAAATAGAACTCATCTATTTCTTTTTTTCTAATCAATCTAGTTCTACTTGCTCTTGGAATAATGCCAAATTCTTCCACTTGAAGTAATGTTAACTTTATCTATAGACATTTCCTACAAATGATAATCTCATCTATTTCAAATTCACAGAAATGGGCTAATGCTTGCTCCTAAAATTTGCTTCAAATAAAATTATTATTTAATTTTTTAACTAAGTGATCATGAGATAGGTTTCTTGAAAACTCATTTGCTTGATTAAGGTAAGAATCCAATAATCTAGAACAACGAATTCTAACTTTATTCAAATTCCAAACTAAGTTTCATTAGACATTTACAAACAAAAGGTGAGTACTTAATTTGAGATCTACAAGATAAGACAAGATTTATAATCTCATGTAAAAAGATTTCAAATTTCGTTTCATTTCTATTTGCTAAAACTATTTTGGTTTCCATATATTGGAATTTAGGATATTTGTTTTTCTAATCAATTTTCAAATATTTGGTTTCAAATAATCTTTCTTTGCATCCTAATTAATACTAATATTTTTACAAAAATAGATTAATACTATATAAAAATTCAACTATGCAATTTACCTCTAAATTTAAATGTTAATATATGCATCTATACCAATTACTTTGCAATATAAATGTAACTACTTCTAGCCATAAGTGCCTTTAAAGCTAGAGGATTCAACTACACAAAATTTAACTATCAATAGACTTTGTTGGCATTTGACTGAACCAGTAAATGACTGATTGGTGAATGTGATGAAGAGATTGAGATTCATGTTTAATGACTAAGTCTTGTTTTATCATTGATGGCAACAATGTTTTTTTAGTCATTTAAGTCTTGGAAGCCAACCGGTAAGGTATAACCAGTACAAAAGATAGTTTGCCAGTGAACTGGCAAATAGGTTCTTAACCCGTAAACAAAGACAGAGTTGCATTCATGCAACCAATAAAGGCGATTGATGAAGAGTTGAATGATGTGGTTTTAAAGCAATGATGGAGATAGGTATTTGGAGCTATGTTCATGACCACATTGGCAAATTCAACCGGACAAGCGAGATTTGATGTACAAAGAAGGCATTCTGATGAACACTTAACCAGTAGTGATAAAGTCACTTAAATCAGTAAAACGAAACAGGTTTTGATTTGTTATGTCAGTGGCCGACATAAGTTTGGCGTGCAATATTAATTTGTCTAGATTCATTGAACCTAGGAAATTGTTCCAAGGTTGTAGCTGACTAAGTTGATGTCTATAAAAAATATGATGAATTATGAGATAGACATGTGTGTGTTGATGAGATTGAAGGCAAATATTGAGATTCTAATTGTGCGGTGATTAGTGAAGCTTTGTATTGATGTGTTGTTGAAGTTTTGAGGATCTGAAGTAGATCTTATCAGACACAAAGGTGTTATATGAACATCATTTGAACTGTTGTTATCCTAACAGTTACCTCAGGAAAATCCCTTAACCGGGTAAGTCCTAACAGGCCTTAATCTGTAAATCCCCTAACCGGGTAGCTCTTTATCAGAGTGTTAAATCCTCTTGTGAGGTTGATCCTAACAGGTCAAAGCTCCTAACAAGGCTCATCATTTAAATCCCTTAATCAGGTGACTCTTAACCGGGTCTTCTCCTAACAAGGCATTTTGTAAGACCTTAATCGGTCAAGATTTCTATTCTGTAGATAATGAATCTTGTGGGTATTAACTCGCCCTGTGGTTTTTCCCTTTTGGGTTTCCACGTATAAATCTCTTGTGTTATGTGAAAAAAAAATTTATTGGGCATTAGCTTATGTGGTGATATTCCTCTTATGCTTGTTAAGTTTTAAGTTGTTTAAGTTGGTGATCATATTCATATTGTTTTTGCTTGCACTTATTCACCCCCCCTCTCAGTGCCTTATAAGTTTATCAGACTTGACTATTCTCAACAACATTGTATACTCTATATTTTGTAATCTAACTAGTGATACTTAATGGAAGAACCAATACTTTGGGGTAAGTTCATTTAGTTTAGCTTGTACAAAGGTCTTACCCATCTTAAGAAGGGATATGTTCCCAAGGTATGTCATCGATGCAATTATCACTAATTTATTTCATAATGAGATTTAACCAAAAGTTTAATTCAAGGTGAAGGATCTCTTAGTGAAGTAATAGTTACTTTGGTGATTAGTCATTTGAACCTTAGGTGTATTTCATCATTTGTCCCTTGTGATGTTTATCTATTTTAGACCAAAAGGAATCACTTTCCATCATTGAAGATATAATAAACTCTTTAGAGAAATATTTGTGTGAAAAGAAGGGTCTAAATGTTTTTTGCAAATCAAATTTTTATTTTATAAAATTCTATCAAGAATACTACAAAATATATTTATTCCTAATATGCATTTTATTTAAATAGTTATTTTTTTAATATTTTGACATTCTTTAAAAGTGTACACCCCCCTTTAAAAATAAAAACCTTTTATTAAAATAATAAATATCTTTTAATAATAATGAATTAATTTTAAATTAAAGTAAATAAATTTTAATATTTCTTATTAGTGTTCAGATAAATATACAACATTGAGAAGAAAAAATGAGGGTTTGGAGATGAGCAAAAAAGGTTGTGTGTGCAACGATGGAGGAGCGGTGGCAGGAGATGGACATAGAAGACTGGGAGATGGGTCGCTAAGAAAGGGTTTGGTGCAGGATCTTTTCAATAGACATGGAGGTGCAAGTCATCAAGCAAGGCAGATGCGATGGGCAGATGTGTCATTTGACGACCATGATTTGGCTTAGTTACAAACTTCTAATCATTCTCCTCAATGGGTTGTCAAGGATGGTCGCTGGCATGACTTGGCTTATGACAAATTCCTGTCGGCTTCGTCATATTTTTGCAAATTTATAGGTAATTATGTTCCCAAACCTTCGCATTCTTATTATAAATCTTCTATTCCCAAGGCATTAATATTTCAGGGCATTCTAGGTCCTCCTCCTATTGATCACCCAAAGACTCCTTTTAAGCGTTTTCATTCCTTTTTTGGTTCTAAAAAACCTAGGAAGCATAGATTTGTTTCGCCTCAACCGCCATTTGACATTTGTGATGGCTCCCTATGTTCTGATAGTTTTTCCCCATTAGCTCCTTCTAGATCTCCCTCCCATGATTGTAATACTTCCCTCCCATCTTATGTCACCTGGCCAAATAACACTTTGGTTTCTAACCCTCACTTCCTTTCTTCCCCGAATGATATTTGTGTTGCTAAACGAGCTCCCTTCCATCCAAATCCACTTCCCCATAACTCTCCCTCTGCATTTTATGATTCGATAAGGGGTAATCTGCATTCTTCTATCCAGTATAAGCTTATATTCCTCGATTACATGAATTAGGACTCTGTGAAGTTATTGCATTCTACTACCCTCATTGGTAAGCTTCTTTCTCTGGTTTCTTTTGGTAAATTGTTAACATGGGCAAAGTCTAATTGAGATGGTATGAAGGATTTATTTCTATTTGATAAAGATTCTATATATTTCATTGTGATTTTTTATTCTGAAAAGTATAGGGATTGTATGCATAGATTTAAAGGGTGGTTTTGTTTTGGGATAGGAATTTTTACCTATGTTTGGTCTCCTCATTTTGATATTCAATCAACAAAGCCACAGTTTATGCCCTTCTGGGTAACTTTCCTAGTTCTTCCTTTGGAGTATCGTGATGTGTATATGGTTGAAATCCTAGCAAACAAATTGGGCATCTTTATTAAGCATGATTTAGTTCCTTTCGAATGAAATCATCTTCCGGTTAGGGTTTGTTTGTTATTAAATCTGTCTAAACCCATTCCCACTAAGATTTCTATTTGCTCCAAATATGGTGTGTGGATTCATCTTGTGGTAATTCAAAATTCGATCACTATTCATTCTTGTGATTCGTTACTTGGCCATTTCACCTCTCAATATTGTGGTGATTTTGATGCACCTTTACAAGTTTGTTCAAATTTTTCATCTAATTTTCGCCAATGTTCCTTTTTTAAAAGTAAGGATCGTCAGTCTTTGAAGGATCATAATGTTAAGGATTCTGCTCCTTTACCTCTTTTTGTTACATCTCTTGTTCCTTTTTTTAGATATACCATATGTGATGTGCCTCTAATGGATTTTACTTTTCTCTGCTCTCTGGCCGTGTTCTTCTTTGTTATGTCTACCATTCGTCGGTTTTGTTATGTTTCTTCAAACCCGGTTAAGTTTTTTCCTAGTCCTTTCATGGATTATTGGTCTTCTGAATTTCGTCTTGAACATTTTTGTTCTCCTTTGTGAGTTTTTTTCAAATTTCTTATCCTTCGGTTCCATTTCCAAAATTGTTGTTACCTTCTAATGGTTGCATAGATCATTTCTATGTTAATTCTTCTCCTCGTTCTTCTTTTGTGGGTCTGGCGGATGATACCAAAATTGTTCATAGTTTGATTTTTTATAGTGATTTTTTTTTGCTCATTCCAAGGTCTCCTTCTCTTTCCATTTCTAAAGAGAAGATTCATCTTATTACTTTAGATATTTTATTTTCAGTTTCTTTTGATCTATTTGATGAGATTGTTGCAAAGAAATTTCCCAAATTTTCTTTTTCTTCCGCATCTCCCTCTTCGGGGCCTGTCCATGATGGTTGTCAGGTTTCCTCTTCTCAGCCAAATTCAGTTGAAGGTGTGGATGCGGATCTTATTGATAGTCCTTTTTCAACTATTTCTAATTTGCATGGATTTGATTTCTCTCAGAAGTTAGCCTTGGAGAAATCTCCTTCTGTTTCCCCCCTATTGTTAAAACTCCTAAGAAGAGGGGTCGAAAACTAAAATTGGCTAAAATCAAGGAGGAGATTGTGGCTGGTATTCAATCCACTATTGTAGAGAAATTTTCTTCCCAAGTCAAAACAAGTAGGGCATGTTTCTCTCCTTGTGATAAATGATGATTTTATCTTGAAATGTCAGGGGCTTAAATGCCCCTGACAAAAGGGGAAGGATCAAGAAATTTCTTGATTCTTCAAAAGTGGATATCATCTTATTGCAAGAGTCTAAACTTTCTCAGGATTCTTTTGATAACATAATTTCCAAATGGTCCCTTTGGAAAGTTGTTCATGTTCCATCTTTGGGTGCTTATGGTGGTCTTATAACTTTATGGAATCCTAAATCAGTCAAAGTTGAGATGTTATCTTTTACTTCTCATTGGCAGTTGTTAAAGGTTGACTGGTTTGAAGTCTCTTTTGTTCTATTTAATATTTATGGTCCGACTTCTCCTTCAGATAAAACGGACTTATGGGATTCCTTATCTGTATTGTTTTTATGATATGATGATTTTTTTATTGTGCTTGGGGGTGATTTTAATGCTCTCCTTTCCCTGGATGAAAAAAGAGGGGATAATCCTACAACTCAGAAGGTTATTGATGACTTTTCTTCCTTTGTACAAGACAGTGCGTTATACGATATTTTCCCTTCTAATGGTTCTTTCACTTGGACTAATAGGAGATCTAAATGCTAGATTGCCTCTCGCCTTGACAGATTTCTTATTTCCCTAAACCTACGTTTGAGCAACTTTTCCTTTTCTTATGAGATTCTTACCTCCTAAAATTCTGACCATTTCCCAATTTTGCTCAATTTTGATAAATTGGATCATGTTTTCTCTGTTAGACCTTCTTTTACATTTGAGAAAATGTGGTTCACTCATCCTCATTTTCTTTCTTTATTAAAGTAATGGTGGATAAGTGCTCCGTTTTGCAAAGGTACTAAGATGTTTCAATTTTATTCCAAACTGAAATTTGTGAAATCTCAAATTATGGCTTGGAATAAATTGGCCTTTAATAATATTTTTCTTGAAAAAGAGGCAGTTGCCAATGATTTGAAGGTTGTTAATGAGGATATTATTAGACATGGCACTAATTCCTCTACTAATGATGCTCAAAAGAAATTACAAGCTTACTGGGCGATCCTTTGCTCCCGGGTTGAAATCTATTGTAGCAAAAGTCTCGTGAGGTTTGGCTTAAAGAAGGTGACATGAATATCACCTTCTTTCAAGCTGCAACCAAGCTTAAACAAGTTGCTTCTACAATTTTTAATATTAAGGATTCTAATTCTAGTTTTGTCCTCAATTCAGATCAACAGATTAGAGAGGAGGGGGTGTCTTTTTTTAAGGAATTGTTATCTCCTTCTTTTTCTTCTTCCTCTATGGATCATCATGTGGATTTGATTTTAGATTCTATCCCCCCCCTTGTTTCTCATGAGGATAATGACTTTCTTATGAGGCCTTTTTCTTTAGATGAGCTTCATTCTGTTGTTTTTTCCATGGCCCTTGACAAAGCTCCGGGTCCTGATGGGTTTACTATCTTGTTCTTTCAGAAAAGTTGGGATTTTATTGGTTTTGACTTATTAATGGCTTTGGAAGAGTCTAGGAGGGGTGGGTATATCCTTAAAAAATTTAACATCACTTATATTGCCCTTATCTCGAAATCTAAGAATCCCCAAACTTTTGTTGAATTTAGACCCATTTCTTTGTGCAACTCTATTTACAAAATCTTCACCAAGGCTATTTATTTAAGACTTAAAATTCTCCTTCCTCGTATCATCTCTCCTCAACAAGGAGGTTTTGTTCCAGGTCAGGAAAATCATGAGGGAGCAATTGTTGCTCATGAAACTTTGCATTCCATAAATTCGTCCATTATCCCAGCTTTTGTGGTCAAACTTGATATGATGAAGGCTTATGATAAAGTTTGCTAGGCTTTTTTGCTCAAAGTTTTGAGAAAATTTGGTTTCTCTAAAAGCTGGTGTAAATGGATCAAGAGTTGTATTTCTACTGCTTCATTTGTTGTCATCATTAATGGAGCTCCCTCTGGATACTTTTCTTCAACCCAGGGTGTTAGACAAGGAGATCCTTTATCTCCTTTCTTATTTATCATTATGGCAGAAGCTTTTAGTCATTTGGTTAATAAGCAAAGGGATCTGGGCTTTTGGCAAGGGGTGTTAATTCCTAATTTTGATATTTCAGTCACTCATAACCTTTTTGTTGATGATACACTTTTATTTGGGTCTTCTTCTATTCAAGACGCTACTCATATTAAATTTATTCTGGATACTTATACTGTTGGATCTGGCCAACAGATTAGCCCCCATAAATCCAAGATCTTCATTTTTAATACTCCTCAGTTGGTGGCTAGTAGACTTGTGAATATCTTAGGTTTCCCAGTAGACTCTCTTCCTTCTACCTATTTGGCGATTCCTTTCTTTATGGGGTCTACTAAGTCTTCTTTTTGGAATTCGGTTATTGAGAGACTTAAATCTCGTATTTCTTCTTGGAAGGCTAGGTGGTTATCTCTTTCAGGTAGGATAATTCTCATTAAAATGGTCCTATCTGCCATTCCTAATTACTATATCTCATTTCTTCAAGCTCCCAAATTAGTCATCTCCCAAATTGAAAAGAGTATTCTATCTTTTCTTTGGAAAAATAACATGACAGAAGATAAAAAGATTCCACTGATTTCTTTCACCAAGATGTCTCTTTCCAAGCAAGTTAATGGTGTTGCGATTCGGGAATTATCTAAAAGAAATAGGGCTTTTGGGTCAAACTAGTTTGGTCTATGTATACTAAGCCCCAATCTTTGTGGTGCCAAATTATGCAGGCTAAGTATTTAGATTCCCAGAATCCTGCTAGGATCTTCACAATTTCTAATCCTCCACATGGGTCTGCTATTTGGAAATTTATGATCTCATGTAGGGAAGTGGTCTCTAATTTTCTCTCTTGCCAGGTTCATTCAGGGGAGGATATTCTTTTTTGGAAAGACTCCTGGAATAGCTTTCCCCCTCTTGCGCATCATGATTCTCTTGCTTCTATTTCAGTTGTTCTTTCTCAATCATGGGGAGTTAGATTGGTTGATTATGTAGATAGTGTTGATTTGTTTTCTCACAAGGTCTCATGGAAGGATCCCTCTACTCTTCCATTTTCCTTGTAGGAAATTCAAAATTTTAAATCTATTTTGCAAGACCGAGTGGCTTTCCTTTCTAACATCAAAGATCAACTTATTTGGTGCCCTTCTAAATCGGGAAACTACTTTGTTAAAGAAGGATATTTTGTTGTTCAACAAATGGCCAATCAAAATGCTCCTCATTGTGCCTTTTTGTTCTATTGGAATAATTCAGTATTACCTAAAGCTAGTGTTTTTTCCTGGCTCGTGCTGCAAAATAGAATTTTGACTAGTGATCGTTTAGTCAAATTTAATATTGCAGCCTCCTTTTCTTGTGTCTTATGTGGTAAAGCTCTTGAAGATGTCAATCATCTTTTTCTTCATTGTGAGTTTGTGAGTAGTTGTTGGCATTTTGTCCTCCAAAAGTTATCTCTTTCATTCCCTTTGCCTTTATCTTTATGGGACATGTTTCAGTCTTGGCCAGTTTTGTATTCATCTTCTCTATTTGCTTGTTTGTGGTTTATAATTCCCTCTTCAGTCATATGGGCCATTTGGTGGGAAAGAAGCAAGTGCATTTTTAGATGTGACTCATCGGATTTATCTGTTGTTCTTGGGATTTTGGAAAGAAGTATTATTGAGCAAGTTAATGCTCATGTTCAGAAATATTTTAATATGAATTCAGAGTTCTCTTCCTAGGATAATTTTATGATTTCTTCTTGGAAAAGTATCATTATTCCTATATCACCCGCCTTTCCAAGGATTCAAAAAACACGTATAGATAGAAATTCCATAAAATGGCATCCTCCTAATGCCTCTTTTTGTAAATTGAATTTTGATGGATCCTCTCATGGAAATCCTAGTGATTCAGGAATAGGGATAGTTTTTCGTGATCATTTGGGTTCTTTATTAGCATTAAAAGCTATGCCAATTTCTTTTGGCACAAATAATATGGCCGAGGCTTGTGCTCTTTTAAAAGGTCTTGTTATGGCTAAGGATTTGAATTTCAAATACCTTCATATTGAAGGTGATTCGGCTATTGTCATTAATGCTTGCAAGGCAAGAAAAGCTGATAATTGGCATTTCTAGTATATTCTTGAACAAATATGGACTCTTCTTGATACGTTTGAGCACCTCATCATCTCACATGTTTATCGTGAAGGTAATGCATTGGCTGATTGCCTCGCTAATATGGGTTGTGACAAAACTATTATTGATTTCTCTCGATTAGGGTGTGATTTGATTAGCTTCCCAAACCTATTAAGTATAGCCTGTAGAGAGTCGAGTATTTAATCTTTCTTATTATATGAATACTTGTTTATACAAGTTGATCTGGTGCGAAATTTGGAGATATTTATCTTCACATTGGGAATCCATCCTGCATATGCCATTTAAAGTTTGGTGTGGCGTTGTTTTCATGATTATCTCTGTACGCCGCTTCTTTTGGTTTGTCAGATTTTTTTATGATATATCTCCTCTTTCTTTTCATTTATGGCATAAAAATTTTGGGCTTCATTTCTCTCTAGCATTTCCGCATTCACCTCTTCTCCTTTGGCATTTGTCTATAATGGTGGACCACAGATCTCATGTCGTTGGTGTCAGTCATGTTTTGGACCCTTGTGTTTCTTGTAAATTCTCTGCATTCTGTAGTATATATATATATTTTGGTTGCAGGTGTTTTTGGTGCAGGGGCATGTCAATTTTGGTTGCAGGAGTTCTTTGTTGTGGGGCCTTCAAGATATCCCATGAAGATGGATCTGTCCTTCGATGTTGGTTTAGTCCTCTTGCTTTTTGGAGCTCTCTTCTTCATTCACTGGGCAGCCTATGTTATTTCTTTTTCATGTCCTTATTTTGTAAATAAGCTAGCATGCTCCTATTCTATAAAATGAGCTTGCATGCTCCTATTTGTAAATGAGCCTACATGCTCCTTTGTTGATCTCTATTTTGTAACTAGCTTCGGCTAGAGGATCGTTCACTACTTCTCTTCTATAGTCATGTTGATGAGCAATGACCAGAGTTTTTCTTTCTGGTTCTTTTCTCTGGGAGCTCAGTTTGAACCAGTTTTTAAATATATTGTAAAAATTATATATTATTAATAAAATATATCAAGTGGCACTGCCACCTTGCCAAAAAAAAATATTTCTTTAAAAAATATTTTATTAAAATGAAAATTCTTTAAAATTAATTATTATAAAACTGAAATTATAAATGAATCTTAATATTATAAATTTAATTTAATAAATTGAATAAAATTTATTAAAATTTATAATATAGTAATATAAATATATATGATATAACAATAATTAGTCTGAATAGATTTTTTTTGAATGCTGAAGAGTTTAATAGAAATATAAAAATACAAAAGTATAGTAATATCTCAATAATAATTTGATATTGATTAATATTATACAATTTAATTAATATCTTAATAATAATTTAATATTAAAGTATCATCTTTTTAGTTATGCTACATATATGTTGTTCTATTCTATTTATTATTTAACTACATACATTTACTTCAAATAAAAAAAATTGAAATATGTAGCATTTTCTAAATATACATCATGTAACCTTGCATCATTTTTTTTGTTATGATAAGAGAAATGCTAGATATATGTTGCTCTATTTTATTTCCTATTTAACAACATACATTTACTTCAAATGAAGAATTTTTTTATAAGTTTATCTAATTACCTCACCTTAAAGGTCGTAGGAAGAAGACCTCGGTTATTGAGAATCTGGACTCTGAGGAGGACCCCATTGGACACAAGAAGGAGGAGGGGCCTAAAACTAAGGGGGGGGCTGATGGGGATGCTGATAATGTTAATATGACTAGGGACCCCATAGTCCCGACCACTGTTGGTGCTGTTGACATGACTACCCCTGAAAGGAAATCCCAGGAACTCATTGACGATAAAGATACGACCCCTTTGAACATGGACATTGAGGGTCCTATGAGTGTGGAAATCCCTTACAACAATGCTCTGGATCCTAGAAATTTGGATAAGGATTTAAACTTGGCCAAACAGGTGATGCAGTCTATCCCTCTAATGGACCTGGTTAAGGATACTGACAACTCCATTGTTGATGGCGAGCCCAAAGAGACTATGAAAACTACTGATGACTTGGTTGTTGAAAACCCCCAAGAGGCCCCTACTCTGCAACAAATGGAAAAGTTGAGCACAGATGTGTTGGACATCACGCAGAGAATTGAAAACCTCGACCCTATTCTTGATTTCCAGTCTATCAAGGATGAGGTCAAACAGCTTAAGAACAAGATGGAGACTTGGGAAGCCCAAATGGTGGGCCTGAACAAATTCCATTTGCAGGTGTTACACAGCTCCGCTCTCACCCTCTCTCTGTTGAGGGAATGTTATGCTGACACTGAGGAGGACAAACAGGAGGCTAGGGACCTCTACAAATTCCTGTCTACCGAATGGATCAGTACCATGGAGGCCACTGGGGTGCGCAAGGCACCCCCATAGTTTGTTTTTTCTGTTGTTATTTTTTATTGTTAAAAAGACTTGGTTCCTTTTTTATGGTTGGTGTTGTTAATTGTTGTTATAGTGTTGTTTTTGCGCTATAATTGATAGTTTTGCTATGTAAAGGGTCAGTACCCTTGTTCTCACTGCTTTTTTAATCAAAAATATATATTTCCTTTAAGTTTAAAATATTTATCTTCTACTATTCAAGATTGATTTAAAAGCTAAAAATAATTTCCTTGCAGATGAGCAAAATGTCACATAATGTATGTGCATGGGCATCCAATTGGTTGAAAAAGTACCATTGTTGTCTTCCACTCAATACCATCCTTTTTATAGAGGAATTAAGTGTCCGCTACTGGTTGAGAAAAGAAATGAGCAATAGAATTGACAAAAATGGACCAAAGAATTAAAAAAATTAAAATCGATAATTATGCTTTATACTTTAACTTCTTGTATGGTTCCTCAGTGAAAATGAACTTAGATGTAAAAAATATATAATTTATAAATTGAGATTATATATTTATGTGACTGGCCAATTTCTCAGTAGCATGAACTTCAAGACTTTTATCTTGCTAGATGTATATGAAAGGTCACTATTAGGCCAACAGTGATAATCAAAAAACACAACCTATCTAAACAACTCAGTATGAAGTTCGTGAGATTTCTTAAGGGACAATCATGAATTAGTTTTCACACAAGACCACTTGAAGAATGGTTGTTTGCTACTTTTAAGTTTAATTATTCAATAAGATTCATAGTGCATCAAGTCAAGCCATCATTTAGGTTGTTGCATGCTCATTATGGGATACCTACATTAGATGTTGTGAAGTCCAACATAACAATCAAAGTTCAGGCTCTTCTTCATGATATTGAAAATGAAGAGATATTACCAATGCATAAATGGTTAACAAAGTAAAACTTGACACAAATTTTGAAAACCTATTTACACATTGTATCTATGACTAAATTCAATTATTATAATATAGTATAGATGTTGTTTAATAGTTATTACTACTCTGTGAATGATTAGTCAATTGAATTTTTTTTCTATTTTTTAAATAGCATTTTGATAAATGATTCCAAATTTTTTATCTGCATAATATTTTACAAATGTTGTTATTATACCTCTAAAAAGTATGATATTGTCGTTATCTCATTTTAATTATCATTAATTCAAATTTAACCAAAATTAAATTAAAAACATCGTCGATCATTGAATTTAATTGCACTTCATACTTTATCATTGAACCTATAAATATTCCATATTTTGAAACTCTATATTTCTCGGCGTACTTTATTGAGATTTCTAAAAATATAGGCATGCTAGTTTATATATATTAATTTGTTTTTTTTTCATAATTTTAAAAGAGATATATTTATTAGATATTACATTGCTCGGTTTTATTTAATAACATGAATTATATATAATTATATGTGTGTGTGTATTTTATATTTTCTTAAAATTAATAAGTAATTGACTAAATAAATAAAAATATAATATTGATAAGAATGAATAAATAAATAGAAAATTTTCATGTAAGAATGAGAATAAATAATAAGCACATTTAAATATATTTCTTTGAAAATACTACTTGCAAATTTAAAAATTAAGAGTTGAAGAAGGTAAGCAAAGTATTCTTTTTATTTTCTATCTAAATCTAAAAATAAAGAGAGGATTTTAGAGAAAGAGGAGAAAACTTCTACATTGTTTAAGCCAACCTATTTAAAATCCACTTTTCAGATTTAAACAAAATATCTAAATCCCTTAAAACTACATTTATCCTCTAAATTTTTTCCAAGAATTTACAACATGCATGTAAGAAACACCCCCCCCCCCCCCCCCTATTTTCCATTTTTTTGAAAGAAATACACAAGTAACTATTGAGTGAAAAGAGAGAAAAGATGGAAACCTAGGCTTGCAAGAAGATTGAAACCCACAAGTAACTATTATTGTAATATTCTATGACATATTCCTTATGACTTGTCATAGTGGGGTTAACGCTTGTCTGTTACTTCCTCAAATTTGAATTTGAAATTTCTTTTCCCTAGATATGCCATCTGTCTAGACTTTTCTCTCATTTTCCTACACCATGTGCTCAATTAATTATTGTGTAGTTTAGTAATTTCCCAATTTTATATATGGTGGAAGTAACAAGAAATTTATGACCCCATGTATGTGTCACCATTTATTATTTCTTTTTATTTAAATTTCAACCGTATTCCATTTATTATTTCTAACTAACATTACTCACAAAATTAATAATAATAATAATAATAAGTTTTAACAATGTCTAAAAAGAGGGTTATCACATATTTTAGAAAGTTTCTTATAATTAAAATTTAAAAATCTTTTAAGTTTCATAATATATTAAAAAATCTAACTAAAATAAATAAATGTTTTAAAATATTTTATAATAAAAAAAATTAAAATTAAAAAAATATATATTTTAAATATTTATTATTAAAGCTACAGATGGAACGTAAAATGAATTATAAAATGACAAATATATTTATAAATATAGAGATACCATTTATCTTAAATAAATTTATAAAAAAAAATTATATTAATGATTATAATAATAATTGTAGACACCTAAAATTGTCCAGTCTAATTAAATAAATATCTTTATTTATTTAATTATTTTAGCCTAATTCTTCTATTAATTAAATAAATCTTTATTTATTTAATTAATTCATTTATCCTCTTCTAGCCTTATTTCTCATTTAAATAAATACATTTATTTATTTAAATTATCCTTTTCCTAAATTAAATAAATATCTTATTTATTTAATTGATCTCACTTTCTCTATTAATTAAATGAATCTTTATTTATTTAATTAATTCATTAACCTTTTCTACCCATGACACATGTCATTCATCTCTTAATTCCTACACTACCTACCTTCTCATTATTTTATTATTTTCTCTACCTACCCTCTAATCATAGCCGACCATTTATCTTTTACACCTCTCAATCTTATCCCTCCATTTCTTATAGTGTCTTCTATATAAGGAGATGCTTCCTTCATTATCAACCCTAACTACTTGATCAATTGACTACTTGACTACATTGCGCTTTCGAACATATGCGATCCTACTTGCAACCACATTTTCGTTCTTTGTTGAGCTCTTGTGCACACATAAAATCTAAGAGCAAATATATCAAGCAAGATCAATGGAGATAGGAAGGATCGAGATTCAAACCCTATTAGACATGTGATGGCATAATCTTTGTGATTTCATTTGATTTGCATTGTCTTAGGTAATCTTCATATGTTATGGTGGATCTGTGTTGTTGTTAGGCTGGGGTTTTGTGGTTGAATTCATTTAGTCTTTCATCATTGTTGTTATCCATTTTCACCATATACATTTTGGCACTTTGTGATGAACAGTGAATGCTACTTTGACTGACATGATCGATTTTCTTGACTGCAGGAGGACCATATACATTTTGGCACACCCCGTGGGACATGGATTTTTGTTAGATCTGTGTTTTTTGCAGATTTTTCTAACCCTATATTGTTGTTTTGTAAAACAATTTGGAGAATAACCTTGTGTAGCTAGGGTTTTGGACACAAAATCAAGATCTTGGAGAGATTTGATCATATCTCACAAACGGCTTGGAAATTTTGCACCAAATTTTTTTTACAAGTTGAAGACAGTATCAGGAGCTCTCAAAAAATAATTCAGATCTATTGGAGCATATTTTAATTTTCTATGAATTTTCATAAAAAATTAATTTTGAAAGCAAATGAGCGAATTTTCAGATTTTCTTACATTTTTGGAAATCTCTCATAATTATACAGAGGATTGGTTCTTTGTGATTTTAATTTTGATGCAAAATGTTTCCTAAAAATTTGGATCTTTAAAAATTAGGGTTTTTCCTTATCTTGATCAGATCTCACAAACGGCTTTGAATTTTGGAATCAAATTTTTTGTTTAGGTCAGGAACAGTATCAGAAGGATTCAGTAAAAATTTCAGATTTTTTGGATCAAATTTTCATTCTATATGAATTTTTTATGAGTTTTCATAAAAAAATAATTTTGAGAGAAAATTAGAGAATTTTTTGGATTTTCTTACATTTTTGGAAATCTCTCAGAATTATACATAGGATCTATTCTTTATGATTTTAAATTTGATGCAAAATCATTCTTCAAAAATCAGATCTTTGAAAATTAGGGTTTTGCATTATTTTACTCATATCTCACAAACCGCTTAGATTTGTTCCACAAATTTTTTTATAAAGATTTGGAAGATCATTAGGACTCTCTAGTAAAAATTTAAGATTTTTTGGATCGATTTCGCATTTTATATGAATTTTTTATGATTTTTCATAAAAAATTAATTTTTGGAGCAAATTAGGAAATTTTTTGGATTTTCTTATATTTCTGGAAATCTCTTGAAATTTTACAGGAGGACTTTTTTAATTATGAATCATATCTTTGAATTGGTCAACAAAATGCATTGTTGAAGGCCCCTATTTCACAAAGTCTTTTGGATCTAAAATTTACCTAACTTGTGTGCTTGCAGGAAGGGGTAATCATTTGAAACAATCCAAACTACTAAAAAATATTTTTTGCAGGACCTTGACAAGGATTTCTTTTGATCTTTATTGTGTGCCTTGTTTTCATAGATTATCAAACACTTCCATTGGTGCACTAAAATTGAACCATTGTCTTTTGTGTCTTGAGCAATAGGCTCTTTTTGTTTCATCTTTAGAGGGTTTGTCTCCCCGTGTGGTCATTAGGACTACTAGTGAGGAGAGAATGACCCAAGTGGTAGCAAAAGAAAAGCCATCTTCTTCCAAACCACTATAAATAATTGTATTCATGGTGAAAACTATGAATAACGTATGCTGATTAGTTCATACTAACACTATGTCTCCCCATAAACCCGTTTGATCAAATTTATTTGATCAATTGTAGGGCGTAACCCCTACCGGCTGGGAGTTTTCTGTATTTATAGAGCTGAAAGTGTCGCATGTATGGCCACACGAGCGGATGCCCTTACTAGCACCTTTTTGTTTTAGAAGCCAAAATCCTTCTAGTTGTTGGGGCAGGAGGTCAGACCTCTAGTAGCGGCCCACACACATACGGTTCTTAGTAGAGATACAAATTTCGCCACGGGGAGTTTTCGTGGGGACTGATACTTGGCTGCCCCGAGAAGTGATTGGCGAGGGTGGAGCCAGTGGGGTCAAGCATCTAAGTATCCGCTCTGAATAGCGTAGCCTCGGGGGAAACTCCATGTGGGATCAACAACTATTGTCCTAGCCAACCATAAGAATTGTGCTTGTCTTATTTTAAAACAATCAAACATTCAAGACCAAACAGAAAAACATTGTGTCTTTTGTGTCTTCAAGTGTATGCAAAACAATCTTACATCAAACAACACACTTTTCTTGGAGTCATTTTGAGTCTAAACACTTGCAAACATTGAGTCCTCATCAACATTGTGTCCTCTTGTCATCAAAAAACAATCAAAATTTTAGATTGGGTCACAACAAACAACTTCACAAATTGGAAAAATTTACAGTCTAACAAAAAAGAGTAATCAGCTTCAGAATTCTTGAGCTTACTAAGCTATCTCTTCAGGTTTTCATCTAGCATTCAACCTATCTTTGGGTCTCACAAAGTCCATAATTGCTTTACACATTACATTGCATTCACATTTGTCTAAACTTGAGTCAAAAGGTCACTTGCTTGTCCTCGTCATACTTTGTCAACACACTACGTACAACAACATTTTGCTAAGTGGTCCCTCATCAAGGTCTATCACCTTTGGGTCTCATTTGGTCTTACTTAGAGTCAAGGTCAACTTACCTCATCAAGAGAAACTTCCATCTCTTTGGAAGCCACACCTACTCTACTACATACTTACTTGGTCTTACACTTTGGACATTGCAAGTACACCTCAGATTCATTTACATTCCATCCAACTCTTGGTCTTCCATACTCTTTTCCATTTTCATCTAGTCTCATACATCTTGGTCAATACCTAGTTCATGGTTGAAACTCATTCCCAAAAATATAGGAGAGAAACTAAAGAGGCTCAAGAGTTCGCAAACATGAGCTCCTATGAGTATGACAATGATATCTTTTTCAATTCTGATCATACTACATTACCTGACATGGATGCCTATAGAAACATTCCAAATTTTGAAAACATTGACACTACAAACAACAACAATACACACAATGACAATATGGACAACATATCAATACATTCAGCAGAAGTGGAAGACTCCATTATGGATCCCCGTTTCAATCGATTGGTTGAGGAAATAATGAGGAGAGATAGACAATATTTCTTACAAGTGATGGCACAAAGTGGAGCCAAGATCCCTCATGATTTTGACATGTCTCAACTAATGGAAAATTGACCTTTGCAACAAACTCACTCCAACATGGATCAAAGGAGGCCTAATAGTGGAGGCAATAGAGGACCACATCTTGTGCGTGAATCACCATCATCTTTGTTTCAAAAACTAGAGGTCCCATACACACACAGTCAAGCATATGATACTCACCTCCGCAGACCATTATGGAAGTCTTATGCAGAAAAATATGCTCAGTCACATACCAATGCTAAGGATCAACCACCAAAGCAATTGGATATTCAAAGGCATGCTCAAAATTTGGACACAAGGAAACCCCGTGTCAAATTTGGGGGCAACACACTAGAACAAACTCATGACATGCCTATAGAGTATAGTATACATGGACAAAATAGATATTCTATTCCTCACCATGACTCTATACCAAGTGGTCCTTATACGCATATGCAGCACCATTATAGACCTCCTCCATATGAACATGTGTATGCTCAATACCATCCATATATGCAATATGCTCCTCCTCCACCCGGTGCCTCAAGCATGGGGTATGGTCCAAGAAGTCGATATCCACCTAAGAACAATTTGGAGCAACAAATCAAGGACTTACAAAAGAAAATGGAGGACATAAGTACACCGAAGCCAACATACACAATGAGAGACATATGTCCTTATCCATTTGACAAGAGCATTCCAATGCCTCCTTTTCCTACACACTTTGTGACACCTAAGTTTGATAAGTATAGAGGCAAAGGGGATCCTAAGGCACACATAAGACAGTTTTTCACAGCTTGCATTGAAGTGGCAGCAGAAGAGACATATTTGATGAGATTATTCCCACAGAGCTTAGGTGATCAAGCTATGGAATGGTTCTCTCAACTCCCACCTGGAATTAAGTCATGGGGTGATCTAGCAGAGGCATTTATCCAACATTTCTCATACAACATAGAGACAGACATATTGGTGACTACTTTGTGCAACAGCAAACAAAAGGATGGAGAATCTTTTTCATCATTTTTACAAAGATGGAGGAATCTAGCCAATAGATGCTCTCGTGAAATTCCACAAAAACAAATGGTAGAAATGTTCACCCAAAATGTTAACAAAGACATTGGCTATGATCTAAGGAAAGCTTGTTTGTCCACCTTCAAGGACGTCATTGAAAAAGGCTTAGCGACAGAAAAGGTCCTAATTGAACAAGGAGTCATTAAGATATTCAAGGAAAACAAAGATGACTTTAAAGGAAAAGATAAGCCAATATTTTGAAATAAAAACAAGAACACAGTCAATGATGGTGTTGTTGATGCCAATACAGTGCGACCCAAAATCATTTTTTTGGGATCAAGCTCTACAAACAATCAAGTGAATACTCAAACAACTTCTAGATCACGAAGGAAGTACACCCCATTGGGAGAACCACTTGAGTCAGTTTTCAAGAAGCTAGTGGCAAACAAAGTAATCACAGTTCTAGATTTTCCTCCATATGAACCAAAGGTTAAACCAAATTGGTGGAATGATGATGAGTATTGCGAATTTCACAAGAGCAAGGGTCATAAGACGGGAAATTGCCATCGGCTGAAAAACATCATACAAGATCTCATTGATAGAGGTGACATTGAGGTTGAAGGACACTCATCCAATCAAGAACATGAAATGTTTAAGGAACCATTCCCAAAACATGACAAGGGAAAAGCTAAAGCCACAGATGACCAAACCAACTATACCAGAGCATCCTATAACTATGATTCAACTATCAATCACATTTCGATGGATAATTATGTCTCTACCATTATCATCAAGGACAAAATGCCTGATAATTCTACCCAAAGACCCAAGATTGTCCTAAAAGGCATTGGATCTTCTTCCGAACCTACCTCTGAATGTAATGTTACAGCTCGTCGAGGTAAATTCACTTTGCAAGGTTCTCCAGCTAAAAAACATCGCTACCTCATCAACCAAACCTGAGTATGACCTTGTAGAATAGTTGGGGAAGACACCCGCGCTCATCTCTATCCTTGAGCTCTTACGCATATCCCCTACACATAAAGCCATTTTTGACAAAATCTTGAGAGACACTTCTGTCCCTATTGATCTGAACGTGGACCAATTTCAAGCCATGGTGGGATACCTTTCCATTCCGCACTCCCTTACATTCATAGAAGTCGATGACGCCTCTGTAAGTCAGCCACATAATGCACCATTACACATTGAAGCCTTCATACATAAACATCGAATAAACCAAGTCCTGATAGATGGAGGAGCAGGTCTAAACATTTGTACATTGAGCACTATTAAACAATTGGGATATTCAGATAAAGATGTGAATTCTGCAAACAAAATTACCATCAAGGCATATGATGATGAAGAGCGTTCATCCAAAGGCATAGTCACCTTGCCTCTCAGAGTTGGGCTAGTTAGAAAGGATGTGGTTTGTCAAGTCCTAGACCTAGATCTCTCATACAACATATTGCTAGGACATCCTTGGATTCATGAGATGAGCGCAGTCCCATCTACATATCATCGATGTATAAAGTTCCCACACAATGGAGTTGAAGTGACTGTCAAAGCTGACCCAAATCCATTCATATATTGCAACAATCTACGACCTAGATCAGAAATAACAATCCCAGTCAATTGACAAGCTATTCCTTCTTCAGCATATGTGGATCCAGAATCCTTGAAAGCTTCTACATCAAAGAAAATAGAGATCAAAGAAAAGTTCAAGTTTAAAGACCTGGGATGTGGTGAGTATATCTTTCATGTTGATCAAGTTCCACTATCTCCTAACACATTTAATCGACAGGAACAACATACAAACAATTTGCAATGCCAAGGATTTGGGTATGAAGCACTTAGTGTTGTGGCTACTAAGTCTGAATGCAAATCTCCTCCAGTGGTGCAAGCAACTCTTGATATCAATACTCCTAACAGTGGTTCCAACAAAGAATCTATTGAGTGTATCGCCAACCCTCTTGAGAACTCACATATCCCTACCATATCATCCACTCATTCCACTTCCACTCCACTTCCAGACTTGGATCAACAAGAATTACAAAAGCCCTTACTCATTGGGGATCAAAAATCAAGCTTTGAAAATAAAAATCTAAAAGTCAAAAATAAAGAAAAGTCCTTTAGTCTAAATAAAAATCAAAAGCTATTGGACTCTGCAAAAATCAAAGTCAAGGATAAAAATCCTATGAAAGAAAAAGAGCAAGAGTTAATCTCCCCTAATATAAAAATAATTGGGGGCAAAAGTTCTAAAATTTCAAGTCAAAAATCATACTTGTTGATCTTAAGTCTCCATCATGCTATCCTACTTTCACTTCTTTTCACAATCATAAGCCTTCATCACTCATCCACTTGTTCCACACATCCTTTCCCTTCTGGTGATACATCATGGACCTTTAATGGAGCTTCCTCAAGGGACTTTGTTATCAGGGATGCCAAAACTTCTTCAGGTGACACGCATATGGGCCTGTGTAGTCCACACACTAGTAATTCTATCTCAGTTCCTTTATTAAGGAATACAAACACTCAAGCTACACATCATTCAGTCAAGGAACAATGTAGCTATAATCACAAGGTAAAGCCTCACACATTCAAGGTGGGTGACTTAGTTCTCAAAGAAAATCTTAAAAATTAGCAAGACAGAGAGAAGAAGGGCAAGTTTGAACCAAATTGGCTTGGTCCTTACATCATCACAGCAACCTATGGATCCGATGCATATCAGCTCTCAACTCCAGATGGAGAACCTTTGGAGGATCCTATCAACAACATGCACCTTCGCAGGTTTTACACATAGTTCTTCAGAGTATCCTAATCAAAAAATACAAAAAAATCAAAAAATATAAAAATACAAAAAAAAAAATCAAAATCAAAATACAAAAAAATCATAAAACATAAAAAATCATTCCTTGGTGAAAACCTGGCAAACAGGCGCCTTGTGACACAAAAAAAAATTGAAAAACAAAAAAAATTTCGTCCAACGGTGAAAACCACTTCGGTGGCACCCTGGGCAAGTACCATGGTGAAAACTGGGTCACCGGCGCCATGTGTAGAAACATTGCTCCTCCCTCCTTTAGGATTTCATTTCATCCTTTCACTTTGCACACACTCACATCCTATCCATTCATAATAAACTTACCCATTCCCATCATGGCTTGTTATTGATCTACCCAAGATTGGTTAGCCATTCATAATAACCCCCTTTTCACCCCTTTTTCCATCCATAATAAATCAGCTCCTATTTGTGGCTAAGGCAAATCCTACATCTAGTAATGGGTGTGGAACTAAGAACATCACATGTTTCGAGGAGTATAGTTTCTTCTGGTTTTCTTCAGTCTATACGCACACAATCCGCAATAAAGCAACATCTGCATCGCCAATCCACAATAAAGTTTCATCTTCTCCGCAATACGGTATCACTTGCATGGATTCAGTCAGTTTCAGATGAGACACATCAGCAACAATGGGCTTCAACAAATCAAATCTTTCAACAGACTCAGACAACATATGGTTCAGTGCTATCTATCCTTTTTGTGAAAGTAAACATTGTGACCACAATCAAATAAGACTTATACAAGTGACAAGAGACACTAAACTTGAGGACTACAGTGAATGTTGGTGTCGAGTCTTGGTTTTCTTTTGATTTTATTTTTAGGTGACATGTCTTTTAGCTTTTCCGGGATGTCTCTGACTAGAGATTATATCTCTAGGATGTCTTTGACTAGAAAGGCGAGGATGGGGTATCGTCACCTATTTTTCTTTTGTTGTCTGTTGATTGTCTCTTAGTAATGCTATGACTTATCCAAGGATATGAGGACACTAAGAGTCTAGTATGAACTGGGGCATTCCTTGTTTGTGACTATCTTATCTCCATGCAAACAGGTACAATGACTTTCTGGGTCGAACATATGCCTCAATTGTCATAACCTACTTGCCATAATAAAGCTCAATGATGATAACGCACAAGAAGCTCTTTCACTTTCATATCGTCTACCTTCCATCCCCCCTTTCTTGATTGACTTCCATCATCCTTCTTGAGTCTGTGTAGCCCGCTATCACATGACTAAGTATAATGACACGCCAAAAAAATTTGCATTTCATGTAGTTTGCACCTGCATTCCCACATATTAAGCATTTCATACATACATATAGATATCACAATCACATCACATCCTGCACACAACACATATTAGCACATTTTACATTCTCATCATGTAAATAGTTATTTGCATCATCATATTCATTTGCATTGGCATAACATATTAAAAAAACATAAAAGAACAAAAATATTGCATTTCCTTATGTACATATTTGCATCCATATCATAAGTATTACATCATAGAAACATCTCATTACATAGGTACACATGCATATAGCTTTCGCAAAGTTGAATCATCTCATATATCTATCTCAAAATCATAAGTGTCATGATACAATGATGTCAAAATACATATGGCTAAACAGCCAACCCTCGTGTCGCCCTATCTAGACATAGGAACCCACTAATCACTCCTACCAATACTGCTGGTAGTGCTAATCATGTTCATGTCATGGTATCCCATGTTACTTGTCCAGTCCTCATCTCCAATCCCGGATCCTGGAACACTCATCTTAGTGCATCCCTATCTCCATCTTGATTGTAAAGAACTAACTCCCCATTGATCGATATCCTCAGAATCCTGTATACATCCTCTAAGGTGACTGTCATCTCACCCATCGGCAAATGGAATGTGCATGTCTCAGAGTGCCACCTCTCAACAAGTGCAGTCAGCAATCCCATGTTCGCCCGAAACTCAGGCACATACAGAATATATCTCAGACCCATAACCTCAATGGCAGCCCTGTCCTCGAATGTCAACTCTGGTCGTAACCTCTAAGTCTATGGGAATCTCTCCCATTACTCTAGCATAGGTAAATACTCTTGCAGTCAAGCAAAGCAATCATGTCAGTCAAAGTGACACCCACTGTTCATCACAAAGTGTTGCCTCTATCCTAGTGACACTCACTGTTCATCACAAAGTGTTGCTTCTATCCTAGTGACACTCACTGTTCATCACAAAGTGTTTCTATTTATCCTAGTGGTACTCCTTGTTCATCACAAAGTACTATGTTTTAGCACTCCTTGTTCATCACAAAGTGCTGCTCATATTTGCACTCATTGTTCATCACAAAGTGTTGCACCTATTGATACTCCATGTTCATCACAAAGTACTATGTCTTGGTACTCACTATTCATCACAAAGTGCCTCGATCTATCCTATCCTAGGGCCTCTGCTTGAGTGTATCCTCTTGAGTAGTTTCCTAATTGGCAACGTATGTTATATCACAGAATTGTCAATCCTAGCCCTATCTGCTATCCTAGTCTTCCCTAGAGGACCTGCTTGAGTGTATCCTCTCAGCAACTTATTCAATCGACAACGTATGTTCATCACAGAACTGCCAATTTGCCCTAGAAGACATAAATGCACATTTTTGACACAGACATGCCTGAAATACACAAATGTGCCTAGCCAACCTAGACGTGCCTGGCACCAACACGGACGTGCCTGGCACCAACACGGACGTGCCCCGACATTTTTTGACCTTGTTTGACATACCTAAAATGCATTTATTGTACTACCTAAGAAGCATTTATGACAACATTTATTGCGACAAAGTACAAAGAGGTTTTGTGGTACCGGCTCTCCTGCATCTGCTGGCCTCTGAAATCAGCGAACGCGATCGAATCTATGAACCAATGCCATCGCTGTTGACTGTTGCTGCTCTATTCTCTCTCTGCACTCTGATTTCTTAGATGTGTGGATGACAATGAGGATGTATTCCCCTCGTGGTCTATCTTATAGGCTGCCCTAGCCCTAGCCCTCGTTTCTCGAGTCAGTCTTCTTTATCCCGTGACTCTGTCACTCTATTCTATCTAGT
The DNA here is from genome assembly GCF_030272615.1 of Cryptomeria japonica. Taxonomy (NCBI): domain Eukaryota; kingdom Viridiplantae; phylum Streptophyta; class Pinopsida; order Cupressales; family Cupressaceae; genus Cryptomeria; species Cryptomeria japonica. Next base: position 693,264,899 of record NC_081407.1, read on the forward strand.
CAGTCCATTCTAGCCTTTCTTTCTTATCGAGAGATTTCTGTGATCTTTTCAGAAATTTTCATCCAATCTCTCCAGGGGGCATATCATTCCCATCTTGGGGCAACTTTGTATCAGTTTATCTTATCTTCTTTGAAACAACACGACAAGTTGCATTGTCTCAAAGAGGGGCAAAATGTAGACACCTAAAATTGTCCAGTCTAATTAAATAAATATCTTTATTTATTTAATTATTTTAGCCTAATTCTTCTATTAATTAAATAAATCTTTATTTATTTAATTAATTCATTTATCCTCTTCTAGCCTTATTTCTCATTTAAATAAATACATTTATTTATTTAAATTATCCTTTACCTAAATTAAATAAATATCTTATTTATTTAATTGATCTCACTTTCTCTATTAATTAAATGAATCTTTATTTATTTAATTAATTCATTAACCTTTTCTACCCATGACACATGTCATTCATCTCTTAATTCCTACACTACCTACCTTCTCATTATTTTATTATTTTTTCTACCTACCCTCTAATCATAGCCGACCATTTATCTTTTACACCTCTCAGTCTTATCCCTCCATTTCTTATAGTGTCTTCTATATAAGGAGATGCTTCCTTCATTATCAACCCTAACTACTTGATCAATTGACTACTTGACTACATTGCGCTTTCGAACATATGTGATCCTACTTGCAACCACATTTTCGTTCTTTGTTGAGCTCTTGTGCACACATAAAATCTGAGAGCAAATATATCAAGCAAGATCAATGGAGATAGGAAGAATGGAGATTCAAACCCTATTAGACATGTGATGGTATAATCTTTGTGATTTCATTTGATTTGCATTCTCTTAGGTAATCTTCATATGTTATGGTGGATCTTTGTTGTTGTTAGGCTAGGGTTTTGTGGTTGAATTCATTTAGTCTTTCATCATTGTTGTTATCCATTTTCACAATATACAATAATTAATCTATGTAATGGAAGATATGTTGATGGGATTTATTGAGTTTTAGTATTCTTGAATTTGTGTCTTTCTCATTGTTGTTTCATGTAGTGGTAAATAAATTTAATACAATTTAGTGATTATCTTTAAATTGATATTTTTTTGGTGTATTTTACATAGATTTTTTAAAATATAGGGATTCTAGTTAAGAGTCATTAAAGTTGATAGTTTCCTTTTTTTGGCTCAAGCATTGCCTTTAAATTTGTAAAAGACACAATAGATGAAGAAAGTTAACATACAAATTGAACACATCTTAATAAAAACTAAGCACAATTCTAATAAATTTTACTCTCCTCTTATTAAATATGGAGGGGAGTCATCAAGATGTAACCGATTTGGCCTCCATGAAACTCATAAGTAGGCTTTAAACTAGCAGAAAGGGGGGGATATTGTGAAACATATGATACTCATGGGGTTTTTACTAAGTTTGTCTCCATGAAGAATTTAATTAATTATTAGTATGGATGGTATAGGATTGATTGTGGAGTCACTTTAGTCATTAGATAGTGCAAGAACCATGAACGAATTAGTTTAACCATTGGGTGGTGTATGACTTGTGCACTTTAATTGAGGTAGTGTAGGCCTTATAAAGAGTCAATTTAATCAATTAGAGTAGTATAGGACCCATGAAGGTTAACCCTTGCATTGTGTGAATCACATGTATGGTATAAGATAGTATGTACACCCTTACATTTATTGCATAAAAAATGATGTAAGGAAAGAGGGGTTTTTGAGAAGAAGGGCTAGATATGGCAATATATTTACCTAAAAAATATTTTTTTATTTTAAATACATGCTCATATAAGCTCAAGATAAGGGGAGACGGGAAATTTTCATCCATAATATTCTATCAAGTGTGTAAAAACATGTTGTGCTATATACAACATCTAAGTACAACAATTAGAAATTACCAAAACTAAATTTTATATAAGATGTATTCTTATAAAAAGAAATAGATCAACTAAATAAGAGAGTTGTCAATGTACATAGAAAACAATATAGAAATTTCATAAAAAAAATATTCAATAGGTTCATTTAAAAAAATATGACCTTGAGTTTGTATGCTATTGATTGGACCATGAATGCGTATAATCTGTAATATAAAAATTGTCATCTTTTAGAAGATATAAACACAAAAGAAGAGATTAGTTTGTGTATAGAATTTAACATTGAATCACAATAAAAGGAATTTGTTGTGTAAAATTGATAGTAGATTAGTGAGCATTTTAAAATGATCATTGATATGTAATGTCATGTAGATAATAAGAACATTTGAAATTAATTCTATTCATATCACTAAGAATAAGGCAAGAAATACTATGGAGTATCTTATACATATTTTATTTATGTAATAAATGATCTCATTCTACCCATAACATTCTCTCACCTATCCACTGTATGTGATCAAAATCATGTTATTTCTCCTTGTACCCTTACTAATTCAGCATATCATTAGCACTTGGGGACATTTATTTGTCATTGTTAGTCAGAAAATGGTATACAAACATCGGTCTTGAATATGTAATAGAAAACTAGAAATAAGGATCCAAAATAAGAGCTTTAGAAGAGAGGTTGTACTTTAGGGATATTATCTACGGGCCACATCCCCTGTTGTAGATATAAGTAGATAAGGAAGATCTATTCACTAGAATATATGGATCATAGATAAGAATAAAAGGTATGTATGTATGTATGTATGTATGCATGTATGTATGTATGTATGTATGTGTGTGTGTGTGTGTCTGTATGTATGTATGTGTGTATGTATGTATGTATGTGTGTATGTATGTATGTATGCATGCATGCATGTATGCATGTATGTATGTATGGATGGATATATGTAATGTGTGTATGTATGTATGTATGTATGCATGCATGTATGTATGTGTGTGTGTGTGTGCATGCATGCACATGTGTGTGTGTGCGTGCGCGCGCGTGTATCCATAAAGGGGATATATGAAATGTAATGAATAAATATTGATACATGAATACAAATAATTATACTTTTGGGTCTATTATGTGTATGTGACATTTTATTTTGATTTACAACTAAAATAGGATATAGAATACCTTTACTCACTACCTCAATAGGATTGAGTCTACGGTAGAAGATAATAACATCAAAAATAATTCTGGTACAAAATTCTACTCTGTATCCCTCAAATTTCTTGCTAACATTGGTTCCATTTTTGGGACCCTGGTTAGGTTAGGTTGAGGTTTTCCAGGAAAACTTACAAATTCTAAAACTATTATCAGACCAAGAAATAAAACGACAAATAAAAGGAGATATATGATTGATTAAAATTATTTCTTGAAGTTTACCCTATGAGAGGAGGTTAGGCACCAAGGGGATGAGAAATGCAAATGGGAAAAAGGTCTAAAGAGACCTATGAAAGAATGTGACCATTAGTACAACTAACTAGATAACCACCATGGGACATAATATAGGACTAATACTATCTCCAATATTAAAGACCCATAACAAAATATGACAATGAGAATTGAAGAGAGATTAAGGAGCAAATTGAGTTAGAGAAGAATGAAAGAATGACCAACCCTAATGGAGTAGAAAGAGGACAAACATAGAAGTTGGAAAGAGAAAAAATACATAGGAGAAGAATGGATATGGCAACAAAGTCGAGACTTGAGCAAGCTAATGTGGGTGTTGTTGAGCACATCGATGTGGGTGTTGTCGAAAAAGGAGAGAAATGAAGTAGAAACAAAAAGGACAAGATCTCAAAAGGAATAGATTTATATATAAATGAGGTAGATCGATTACCAAGAAATTTAGAAAAGACTTTGTAAGGATATGGAAGATCGAGGAGATTGTTGTTAAGGGAATGTAGTAGAAATAAGGCTCCTACCCTACCACAACTCTCTAAGAATACTAACCTAAAATAGAATTTAGCAATATCACAAGTAGACTCAATGATAGGTTCAAGGAGTTCCTAAAATCTTTGAATAAAGTCATATCCATAACTGATGAGTATTTGAAGAAGTTAGTTAACAAAGGTATAAGTAAATTAAAAGATGAAGAAAATAAAAAAGAAGATAATCAAGCATTAAGCATACAAGTGCGGCCAAATAAGATGTCATTTACTAATAGGAGGACAAAAAAAAGTTTTGAAGAGTTGCAATCCTTGGAATAGGATCCCCCTTAATGTCTAAATGAAGGAGAATTGTGATAGACAAATCACCAAAGAAAAAAGAAAAGAATCGAGAAGAAAAGAAAGAGAAAAAAGCAACAAACAGTGAACATGAAATCTCTTGGAACAAGATATTGGGAGAAGAGTATTTTGATATAAAACATGCAAAAGACATGGGAAGAGAATCAAAGCCTCGTAATAACACTAAAAGGGAGAAGAAACCAACAACACCAAAATCAGTAAGAAAATTAGTACCTAAACCTAAGACAACACTGAATCTTGGACAAAGTTCCCAATCAATGGAGACATTAATCAAAATCCCTGTACTCGGGACATACACCACTAAAGCAATAGAACATGTTTTTTTTGTTGGAATCAATATGGGAGAAATTAGGGAAATTTGTAGACAAATGGAGATTGTTAGACTTTATAGGATCCTTAAGGAAGGAGGAACTAGAATGTTACACAAAAATTACTCTTAGCATGCAATTACTAAGGACAAGTTAAAGGAGAATTCCTAGCAAATTTTGGTTACACAACAGTTCCAATGAAATGTCTTACCAAGATGAGAAATTTAACACAAGGTGATAATTAGTCTATAAAAAGTAATTTAAGGAAGTATGTACAAAGTTAGATTAGCCACTAATTAAGAAACAAAAGATAAAGTGGTTCATATATGGACTAAACAAAGACATAAAAGTAGGGTTATATGGGGAACATATAGAAAAATATATTTATCTAATCACTATGGCCTATCGAATAGAAGCCCATCCATGGAGAAGACTGAAGAAGGATAGAATTACTGAGATATTGGAGAATCTACAAGAGAAAGTACAAAGGTCGGTCATATAATAGGAGATCTAGATCATTGACATAAGCAACGATAACAGATATTGTGTACATATTGCAGCCAAGAAGGGCACAATCAAAATGAATGCCTTAAATATAGAGCTGATAAAATATTAGCAATAGTAAAAATAGTCAAACAAAATTCAATATATTGTGATGTATGTCAATAATGGGAATTGCACTTCACAAAATACTTTGCAAAGAACAAACCTCCAATCTAGAATGGAGGCACCCAGTGTTGTCAAATTCATAATTATAGTGTAGACTAAAAAAGTGATGTTGGTTACAAGATACCACCTTGGTAGGATGGCTATAATGCATGTGCAATGTAGAATAATTAGTAAGGTTACCTCGATAATAATAGACAATCAAATTATAGAGGAGGAAGAGGAAGAGGTTGGAACAACGAAAGGATAAATGGTAGTACTTGTTTCACTTATGGAAAAATGGGTCATTATGCATCAAAGTGTTGGGAAGAGAAGAAACAAAAGTGCAATTTTTGTGGGAAAGACACTCACACTATTTTTTCATGTGATTTTGTACAAGTATTTTATCTAAATAAGGATAATAGCTATCCTTCCTAGAGTGATGAATTAAAGAGAGGAGAAAGGGTGATTAGGAAGATGCCACAATAGGGCATAAGAGGGTATCACAAAATGGATGTATGGTCATTGGAAACCTCCATCAAATAAAACTTTAAAGAAGAGATAATTGTGGATAAAAAGAAAAATAAAAAAAGAGGAAAGAAGAAAGCTAATGTTTTAATTAGACAAGGAATTGACATGGGGAGACATAAGAACAAACCATACGTAGAAGAAGGATTTGGGGAGTATTACAGTCCAGAAGAAGAAGAGGAAAAGGAAGAGAAAGAAGAACTAACACAATTTCAACCTTATAAGAGACAACATGAAAAGGTAGTTGAACAAGCTAAACAAACGTGATCGTGCAACAATAACATAAGGAAGGAGGTTGTTTTACTAAAGATGAGATAATATTGTAGCCAGACAAAGATCTGGTAGTGAAATTGAAATAATGGGATAAGAATTGGAATGAAAAAAAAGGTGAACCAACTATAAAAGGACCATAACTGGAAGAAAAGTCCATTATTGATCAATGTCCAATTGAATGATCATAAAGTGAAGTATGTTATGGTGGAGTTGGGTGCAGACCTAAATATAATTCCATCCACCACATGGGATAAGTTAGTGAGATTGAATCTTGTTAAAACACCAATGAGTATCAGTCTAGCTAACAATTTTGGAATGGAGACATTAGGTACTTGGAAAAATATTGAGGTGAATGTTAAAGGAATTAAACAATATATAGATTTAGTGGTAGAGATGAAGGAATCATTCAACACATTCAAGGATCTACTTTGAATAGGATGATTTGTGAATTCTAATGGCATTGTGGACTCCTAGAAGGAGGAGATCTAATTTTCAATGCTACTAGAGTAGTGTGAATCCCCCTAGGAGAACCAGATGATAGAACTTATATATAAGAAGTAGAACAAGAAAATGTAGGGAAAGATGTCAAGAATCTATATTCAATCTCTAAACTTCTAAATGGATGAGAAGAAGAAAACCTAAACAATGAAGGGGAAATAGAGTTGGAAAGTGATAATTGCAACACAAATAGTGATGAAGTTTTGGAAGCATGGATGAAAAGTGAATCTGAATTAACATCTTGAAGAGTATATAGATTTTAAATAGCCTTTTTGATACACACAAAAATCAAAACTACACACTCTAAAATATTTAAAAGAAACTAGAAGTCTACATTATTCAAGCTACAAAGTAAAACTACATCAACATTAACAAAACAACAATATGTTGGAACTTGGCAATTCCAGATAAGATACAAGATAAATATTAATGCACACATATCAAGACAAGGAATGATACTTTAAAAAGAATACCCTAGATACCAATCGGTAGCCCGGGCTTGGAAACTCTAACACCTGAACAAAACCGTAAAACAATTTGACATGCAGTAGCAAAAATGATGGTAAATATGATACGACACAAAATATACTCATTTGTACCATAGGATAACATAGAGTATCATAAATACGTAGGAAAAGTAGGTAATAACGACCAAAAAAAGCTAGTTGTAGAAAATAACAAGCAGAAAAAGGCGAGAAATAACTAGCAACAACTACAGGTAATAAATAAGGTCAGTAGTAGGATATCTATAAAAGACCCTTACACTATTCATTCATTCACTTATCTATCTAATCTCTCATTATTCCCTAACAAAAATCATGCTCCCACAAACTTAGTTCAATAGTGCTCACAGTATGAGAAATTCACCTACAAAGGAATGGAAATAGATCTGGAGGGCACATTTTAACAAGTTCTAGTTGAAGCTATTTATGTAGAGGATGTCTTAAAATGCATACACTCACCCTTGGACGAAATTGATCGCACCACCTTTGAGGAACTTAGACAATCATTATTGAAAAAGGGCACTGACTAGTATAAAATGGAGTATGTCCTTGTTGGAGAGAAGAAACTATATGTCTAAAAGTAGTTTTCAAATTTCACCAAGTAGAAGGAATGGGTTCGACTAGTATTGAGTAGACTACATGATGAATACCTGTACTTGGACAAACCCTATTGGATCACCAAAGAGGCCATCCAAGACGTTATCAAGTTGCTAGTGAAAACATCCCACCAAAGAATATAATTAATAATACATAAGTGGAGAATCTTACTAGTGCTACATCTGATGACTGGAGTTTGACTATAAGCAATATAACAAACAAAGGTGTGCTCTAAGCCACAAAATTCATTGCCTACAAGATCTATTTTATAAATAGAGAAGGCTCTACCATAATAGTATCCATTCATATTGTGCATCAAATGGTGGTAGAAGGAAAGGACTTCAACTTATGTGAGGTCCTATCTAAGAAGCTTTTGGAGAACACATCTTAAACAAAGCAAATGAGCTGCCAATTCTGGTACATGACACTTTTAATATGCTTAGCATTTTATTTCATGAGGGAAATACCATAGTATGTCAGAAGAACATGGGATACAAATAGACTAGCAGTAGTGCAAATTCTAAAATATGCTTGTATTTTCCAGACCTGCATGCCTAAATTCAAGTTTTCGGAGGATATTTTAAGATTTTTCAAAACATGATGCAAGACAGGTATTGGATTTCGCACCGCATTGTGAAGAACTATATAGAGACCATCAAAAGAAAAAAAAAAATCTCCCTTTTGGATGAAGATCAATTCTATTGGGCTCTCTTTTCCCCTCAGGTATTTGCCAAAATATTGGAGAGATATAAATATATGTCACTGACAAACAAACACTCCATAGAATGGGCCCTAATCCAGTATACGAGAGCACAAAAATACATGTTGGAAGACTTCATATTGAAATTGTTGGGCGCCATATAAATCGCTCTAAGGGAGTGGATAGCAAGAGAACAATAGGAAGAGGAGAAGATAGCTATCCAATCTATAGCACCGGATGTGACACCTCCAAAAATACATAAATTCAAGGATAAGAAGACTAAGAAGATATGGACAAAACAACAAATGGATAAACTAAAGCTAGACAAGTCGAAGATAATTCAACAAATACAGATTGAAATAATAGAGGCCACTACTAGGGCCTATATCGACTATGTGAGGTAGAGGCAAAGGAGAAACTTAAAGCAATAGAAGCTTTGCCACCTCCCTAGACAAATACTGGCTCCACTGCCTCCACAACATCATCATCTAGGACCTCCTCCATGGAGCATATCAAGGAATTTTTGGCACAACAATAGCTACAACCGACTACCTCTAGTCAACTACTTTAAATTCCATTGACTAGAAATAAAGTAGACATAAGGAACAT